>NC_038049.1:40470105-40556500 GCF_002211085.1 Panicum hallii | reverse complement strand
AACAGACGGGCTTACCGTGGTGTCAGCTTACCTGCCCCGTGTGTCAGTGGCAGGCCGCACCTTTTGACTTTGGCGCGCCCGACTCAGCTACCGCATTGAATGCGGGTAGGTGAGGAGGCGACCCGTAAGGGGCCTCAGGCCGCAGGCACGCGGCGGGGCCAGCCCCGCTCCTCCCGCTGGGCAACACGTGGTGGCGCCGGACCCCTAATCAGGGAAAGGGGGGCCCGGGGCCGCCGAGACCGGTTGGAACGGGCTGGTCTGTGATGGTCCGGCCATCACACGTGGCGGCCCCGGACCTCCCAGGGGAGGCCGGGTCCGCAGGGGCTACCCGTGAGCTCTCCCCCTCACCTGGGTGTGCAGAGGCCCCGGGCCTCATGGAGCTCGGGGAGGGTCCGGAGGCCGCGGCCCCAGCTGTCAGGCCCGGAGGCCGTATGCCACGTGGCCCAGAGGCGAGGGGGAGTATGGATTATGGGAATCCGAAGGCCTGGACACCCTAGCGGGAGGTACCCCTATCTGTGTGTACCGACAGAGGCCCCCGGGCCCACCTTGGGAGAGGGATGAACCCGCAGGTGGGGCCAAATCCCAGCATCGCGCCGGGTGGACAGCTCGTTCCCGCCGGGCAAGGGCATGGTGTCCTTTCGCCCGTAGCGGATCCCCGAGGGGCCCCCTCCGCGCGCACCGTGCGCATCAGACGGTTCAGATTCTTGTCTTATTTGAGCCCGTCGCGCGGCTCGGGCGGTTCAGATTCCGCCCTTCCCACGACCTCCAGCACCCATGCCAATGACAGGTGGGCCCGAGCCCACTGGTCATAGAGTGTGAGGGATGGGAAGGCGGCGCTGGCGACCGCTCGGCTTCTCTTCGGTCGCCGCGGGACGCTAAGGGGGGAGCAGCCTTTTGCATAAAAGGTAAGCGCCGAAAGGAACGGCTACCTTTTCGCACTTGCCAACAACAGACGCCGTAGCGCCCCTTCGTCTCCACATCCCTTCTCGCGATCGGCTCCTTACGCCCGGCTCCTCTTTCTTCCTTGTTCCTTCGCAATCCTTGCCCAACAATCTCCATGGCTTCACTTCCTTTCCCGCGCCGCTTCCAGACCCGGAACAGCTGGACGCGGTGCGGCGCCTTCTGGGGTGGACCGCGCCAGCAAACGCCGGGAAGGTTAGGGCCGGCGAGATTCCCCTCCGCGACCTTGCCGCGGGGAATTCGTCCTTTTCAATTCGTACATTATGTGCGGGTTGGTTCCTCCGATCTCCTCCTTCTTCCTCCTACTCCTGGAGGAGTTCGGCCTCCAACTTCATCATCTCACCCCCCACTCCGTTCCTCCTCGCGGCGGTCTTCGCCCATTTCATGGAGATGTTCGTGGGGGTGCGTCCCTGCACCACCATCTTCAAACATTTCTACTCCTGGTTGGGACCGGGAAGAAGCGCGGCGAGATTGGCGCTTACTACTTCCAGCTCCGGCACGGGATGGCGGGCTCCTACATCGCTTTCTCCAGCTCCAATGGGAGGAGTGGCGTGAAGGCTGGGTCATCGTGGCTGACGAGCCTCATGACCGCCTGGAGCTGCCAACGGAGGCCCCCAGAGCGACCGGAGCACCTGGAAGGCCAGGCCGACAATACCGGCGGAGCTCGACCCAGTGTTGTACCGGATCAAGAAGCTGGCAAGGAGTGGCCTGACTTCTATGATGGTGCTGGGCGACTTCTTGAAGCGGCGAATCGCGCCCCTGCAGCAGCGGTCCCGGATGGCCTACGTGTACACGGGGCTGAACGACTGCTGCAGGATCGCACGCGGGCCCGGCGGCGACTTCACCAGGGCGGAGCTGGAGGCAGCGGTCCGGGCGATGACCGGCGAGGCGTTCATCCCGGAGTCCCTGGTCCTCCCGAGCGGGGTCAAGGCCCTGTGCGAGGAGGGCATTGCGGTCATCGGTCCTGTCGTTGATGCCGACCCTGGACGAGGGCGGCCTGGCGGTCCGACAACTGGGGGGCGACCCCAACCGCGGGCTCCAGATCCCTGGCGCCTCTCCGGACCGCCAGCATCCCCAGCGAAGGTGCTGGGGAGCCGGGACCCGGAGGTCCGGCCCCAGCGGGAAAGGAAAGGAGAAGTGCCGGCGCCAGAGCGCCGGCAGAAAGATAGTGCGGGTGCTGCCCCGGCCCAAAGGAGCGACGAGGCTCAGGGGGCGGCACCTGAGCGGCGCAGCCAAGCCGAAGGGAGCAAGTCCCGGAGGCTCAGCGCGGCGACGGTTCCCTGGTCGGGGAACCGGCGCCGAACGCCAGAAGACGGCGGGGGCAGAGGAGCAGAGCAGAGCTCCTCCACCCGCGCCACAACGCCAGCAGCCGGAGAGGGGTCCGGAGGAGACACGTCAGCCTCCTCCGCCACCGCCACCCGAACGGTGTCCGGCGACGCCACCACCACCACCGCCGAGGCCAATCTACTGCCCCCGTCACCGGCCACCAGCAACTCCGCTGGCGAGGGACACCCACCAAAGGTCCGGGGGGTCCTCGGCTGGGAGGAAAGTCCCCCCGTAGCCCGGGGCAAATGGGAGTGGTCCGACTTCCCGTAAGTGGTTTTGTCATGGTTTTTCATTTTCTTCCTTGGCTTCCGGTCCTTAACCATACAGGTTGATACGGCAGGCCGCAGTCTTCGGATGCTCCCACTGGGGGATCCGCCCCCAGCCAGCATCGGGGCCTCGGCGCCGCTCCCAGCAGGGCCCCCACCTGGAACAGCTCCAGAAGCCCCGGACCTTTGGGCCGGAGCCGGAGGCCACCACACCGCCACGACCCGAAGCTGCCCCCCAGGAGGAGGGCACCAGGTCAGCTGCGACGACCGAGGGCACCGGCGACAGCGCCGGATGTTGAGGTCGGGCCCTCACCAGCTGAGCTAGCAGCAGAGGGGGCCACTGCCACGGCGGAGGCTGCTGCGCCAGAGGCAGCGGAGGTGGTGGAGGTCGCGGCACCAGAGGCGGCAGAGGCGGCTACACGGAGGCGACAGAGGCGACGGCTCCAGAGCCAGCAGAGGCAGCGGCTCCGGAGGTCGCCGAAGTTGCCAGCAGCACCCACCCACCGGCAGAGAAGGAGGAACCGGAGGTGGTGCTGGGAAGGTACCTCCTCCCGAGCACAGCGGAGGTCCCACTCCCCGGCTCATAGCCAAATGCCAGCAAGCTCAACAGGAGCTAGAGGCTGGCATGCGCCGGGAGTGGGAGAAGCTGGAGGCGGAGCGCCAGCGGCTCTTCGACTGGGAGGTCCGCCTGGGGGGCCGCATCAACTCTGTCTCCGCCCGCTACGCCGAGGAGCGCGCCAAACTCGTGGCGAGGCGCGAGCTCCTGCGGGAGGAGCTGGAGCAGGCGCGCGACCGGGAGGAAGCAGCGCGCCAGCGGGAGTTGGCGGCCACACGGCGGGAAGCAGAGGCTCTCCAGGGGCTGATTGCCGTGGAGAGGCAGAAAGAGGCGGCGGCGGAGACGGAGCGGGCCGCCCGGGAGCTGATAGGCGCGGCGAGGGAGGCGTTTGCCACGGCCGAGGCGCATCAGGCCGCCCTCGCGGATCGGGCGGCGGCGGCAGCGAAGAAAGAAGAAGAGCTGGCCGCCCGAGAAGCAGAGGAGGTGGTCCGGCAGCAGGAGCTTCAGAAGCGGGAAAAGGCCGTGGAGAAGGAGCTGGCAGCCGGGAACCGGAGGCTCCAGGAGCGCGAGGCAGCGCTTCAGGAGAGGGAGGCCAAGGTGGAGGGGCTCTTGGCAGAGCAGCGCGCCGGCGCCAACCGATTAACAAGATGGGTTGGTGCGGTGAACCCTCTGCTAGAAGCGCTCGGAGCCAACCCCATCTGGGTACCAGAGGCTCCTTCACCATTTGGTGCCGCACTCCAACTGCTGGACTCCACCGCCAGGCGGCTACAGGATGTGGAGGCCGGCCTTCAGGACTCCTGGAGGCAGAGGGACGAGTGGTTGCCCGGGGGATGGCGGTGTACATCCTCACCAGCTTCCGAAGCCATGATCCTGCCGTCCAGCTGACTCCCGTCCTGGTCGGACCCCTCCGGGCAACGGCAGCCGCTGCGCGGGAAGGAGTCCAGGAGGCAGTGGACCTGGTCGCGGCCCGCCTCCGGCGACATCCTGAACCTGCAGAGAGTGGGAGTGCCTCCGGACCACCAGAGCAGTAGTGCTAGTATCTTTTTGCTATTTCTTTTGTAATACAACTTTTGTTATTGTAAGATAATATTGTGCATATTCAACGCAATTTTTGTGAGAAACTTAGCTGTTTTCCTGCTGTCGGTTTGTAAGGTGTTCTTGTGCATACCAGGGTCCCGTGTGGCCCCCTGGGAGGTAGTCGCGATAGGACGGGACTAGCTGCCATAGAACCGAGGTCCTGCACATGACTTAGATCGACGCTTAGTAGACGTCCCCACGAGGTACCGGTCCGGCCAGCAAAAGCCTACTGCGTTGCGTAACGAGTCAGAGCACCGGAGCCATAGTTCGGGAATCTAAGGAGTCCCGGCCCCCGGGTCCATTGTTCAAGGTACAACGATTCCCGTTCTAGGGGGGCAGGGCGTGTAGGCTTAGGGTACGGAACCAGGCTAAGCGGCTACACAGCCCTGGACCCCAGCAAAGAACGAGCACGCCTCCCTGAAGCCAGTTCCCGGGTGCCCAGTTCCTTTTCTTCCGCGAGACAGGGGTCCCGGGCAGAGACATAGTGTAGCAACCTAAGTAGGACCTTCGACACGACACAGACGCGAAAAACCACGTGGGGGGTTAGCGTAACAAGAAGCGAAAAAACCCTTAGAATCACATAGAGTTCAAGGACGCGTTTGAGAACAAATTTCCCCTTAAATGAATTGGTACAGAAGAGTTGTGCGATGTACGCCAGGGGCCGGGTTTACGAGGGCGGACCTCTACCGCCCTGGTCCGCACGGCAATGCTACCAATTACAAAGGAAAAATTTCCTCCAACCAGGTCCTAGGGATAGAACTTACGGAGGTGCTCAATGTTCCATGGATTGGGTAGTTGCATTTCATCCTCCGCAGCCAGGCGAATAGATCCGGGTCGGCACACCTTGGTCACCTTGAAGGGCCCCTCCCAGCTGGGGGAGAGCTTATGCATACCCTCCCGGTTCAAGATTCGCCTTAGGACTAGGTCCCCGACCCGGAGCTCCCTACTTCGCACGAACCGTTGGTGGTAGCGCCGGAGCGCTTGGTTGTACCGTGCGTTGCGGACTGCTGCTCGCCATCTACGCTCGTCTACGAGGTCCACGTCTTGGCGACGCTCCTGTTCCTGCATCTCTTCATCAAAAGACCGGACTCGCAGAGAGCCCATGGTGATCTCCGGGGGAAGGCACGCTTCGGCCCCGTAGACCAGGAAGAAAGGGGTTTCCCCTGTTGCACGGCTGGGTGTGGTCCGGTTCCCCCATAACACACTCGGAAGCTCTTCAATCCATCTTGCGCCATGCTTCTCAAGGTCACAGTAGGTTCGGATCTTGAGCCCTCTGAGGATTTCGGCATTGGCCCGCTCAACTTGGCCATTGCTCCTGGGATGGGCCACCGAGGCGAAACAGAGCTGGATGCCCATATCCTCACAGTACTCCTGGAAGTACTGGCTCGTGAACTGAGTCCCATTGTCAGTAATGACCCGGTTCGGGACCCCGAACCGGCACACAATTGACCTGAGAAAAGCAGTTGCTGACGCCTTGGTGATGTTGACCACTAGGGCTGCCTCTGGCCACTTAGTGAATTTGTCAATGGCAACATAGAGGTACCGGTACCCGCCAACGGCCCTAGGGAAAGGTCCCAAAATATCCAACCCCCACACGGCAAAGGGCCAAGAGGGAGGAATCATCTGCAGTGCCTGAGCTGGAGTGTGTATTTGCTTTGCGTGGAACTGACACGCTTTGCAGGACCTTACCAACTCAGCTGCATCCTGGAGTGCTGTCGGCCAGTAAAAACCATGCCGGAAAGCTTTACCAACCAGCGTGCGGGATGAAGAATGACTTCCGCACTCGCCTCCATGGATCTCCGCAAGCAAGTCGCAGCCCTCTTCCTGGGTGATGCACCGCATGAGGACGCCGTTGGCGCCACGGCGGTAGAGATCCCTTCTACCACTGTGTACCGCTTAGCCATCCGGACAATGCGCTCAGCAGATGCTTGATCTTCAGGAAGGTAATTTTCCTTCAGGTAGTTCCGGACCTTAGAGATCCATGCATCGGGACCTTCCTGAGAAACTGGGCGTGCCCCCCTGAGGTCTTCGGGACCCTCAATGGAGCACACGACCCTTAGTGGGCTCCATGGATGGAGCTCCGCCGGGACCGCCAGCTTCGAGGTGCCAGTCCGACCCCCTTCGCCCAGGTCGGCAGGCTGGGCGGAAGGCTTCAGCAGGCGTCTCTGGAAGATGCCCTCAGGCACGGGTGCCTGGGTCGATGCACTCGCGGAGAGTGCATCAGTTGCCGTGTTGCCTCGCGTGGAACATGTTGCAGTTCCAGCACATCAAAGCCCTTCTCGAGCCTCTTCACATGAATGAGGTAGGCTGCGAGCTGGGGGTTGTTGCAGCAACACTCCCCCCGGACTTGCCTGATGATGAGTTGGGAGTCCCCTTTGACCAGGAGCTCCCGGACCCCCAGGGACAGAGCCGCCGTGAGCCCAAAGATCAAGGCCTCATACTCTGCCATGTTGTTGGTGGCCTCAAAATCGAGGTGCACCATGTACTTTAACTGCTCGCCACGTGGGTCGATGAGGACTACGCCCGCCCCGGCCCTCTTGCTGCGGGCGGACCCGTCAAAGAAAAGGGTCCAGTGAGGTCCGGTGAAGACCGGAGCCCTGACCTCCGGACGTGGGGGGTCCGTGCCTTGGTCCGGACCCCCGGAGACGCTTGGTGCGGGCGTCCATTCTGCGATGAAGTCAGCAAGGATCTGACTCTTAATGGCGTGACGCGGCTGGAAGTCGAGCTGGAACCCAGCGAGCTCCGCTGCCCACTTGGCGATGTTGCCCGTGGCGTTGGAGTTGTGGAGGATGGCCCTCAATGGGTAGGAGGTCACCACCACAACCTTGTGGGCCTGAAAGTAGTGGCGGAGCTTCCTGGACGCAACAAGTATAGCATAAAGGAGCTTATGTGTCTCAGGATACCTGGCCTTTGCCTCATGGAGGACCTCACTGACGTAGTAGACCGGCTTCTGGACGGTCCTGACTCTGCCAGTTGGACTGGATCCTTCAACTTGAGCTGGGGTCCCATCGGCCCCCAAGCTGCTTAACACTTCTCCAGGTCGGGACCCGGCCGGACCCTCCGAAATAGGGCCGGTTGCTGGAGTGGGGGAGGCCGGACCTCCCTCTCCTGGAGGAGGGTCCACGGAGGTCCCCTGCGGGAGAAGCTCGGACCTCTCGGTGACCAGCACCATGCTGATCACTTCGGTCGTTGCTGCAAGGTAAAGAAACAATGTCTCACCTGGGTCCGGTGCGACCAGGACCGGCAGGGAGGTAAGGTACCGCTTCATCTCTTGGAAGGCACGTTCTGCCTCTTCGGTCCATACGAATGGGCCGGACCCCCTCATCAACTTGAAGAAGGGAAGCGCCCTCTCCGCCAGCCTCGAAATGAAGCGGCTGAGGGCTGCAAGAGACCCCGTCAACTTCTGTACATCCTTGAGGCGTGCAGGGGGCCTCATTGCTTCAATCGCCCGGACCTTATCCGGGTTGGCTTCGATCCCCCGGTGGGAGACCAGGAAACCAAGGAGCTTTCCCGCCGATACGCCGAAAACGCACTTCTCGGGGTTAAGCTTGGTAGAGGTCGCGCGTAGCTTGTCGAAGACTTGAGCCAGATTTTCTAAGAGGGAACTCGACTCTCTAGTCTTGACAACGATGTCATCGACATATACCTCGACTATATCTCTAACCAAATCACCTAGAGTGATGTTCATTGCACGAGCAAAGGTGGGTAGAGCATTAAGTAATCCATAAGGCATCACTATATAACAATAAAGACCATCCACTGTTACAAAAGCTGTGTGCTTCCTATCATCACTAGCCATCTTGATTTGGTGGAAACCAGAATAGGCATCTATGAAGGACAGCAAATCACACCCGGAGGTGGAGTCTACAATCTGGTCTATACGCGGAAGTGGATAAGGGTCTTTTGGACATGCCTTGTTTAGATTGGTGTAGTCGATGCACATCCGAAGCTTCCCGTTGGCCTTTGGGACCACAACCGGGTTGGCCAACCATACAGGATGGTAGACCTCCTCGATGAAGCCAGCCTGCAGCAGCTTGCGGACCTCTTCACGGATGAAGTTTTGCCGCTCGATGGACTGCTTGCGTGGCTTTTGCCGGACCGGCTTGGCGTCGGGGTGGATCTTCAGATGATGCTCAATCACCTCCCTAGGGATCCCGGGCATCTGTGACGGTTCCCAGGCGAACACGTCGACATTTGCCTGGAGGAAGGCGACGAGCGCGCTTTCCTATTTCTCCCCCAGGTTGCCACCGATGCGGGTGGTCTGGGAGGCCTCCGCTCTGACCTGGACGGTCTTCACGGGAACATCGTCCGTGTCGGACGGACGGACCTTCGGTGCCTTGGCCTGAGCCTTGGCACGTGAGGTCGAGGGGTCGGACCCCTGGGCGCCGGCTGCAGGGGTAAGCCCCGTGGCCAGCGCATGGAGCTTTTCGACCGCCACAACAGCCGCGGCACGATCGCTCTGGACAGTGAGGACGCCTGCCGGAGAGGGCATCTTCAGGACCAGGTACCCGTAGTGGGTGACGGCCATAAACCGGTACAGGGCCGGTCTGCCGATGATGGCGTTGAAGGGGAGGTTAACTTCCGCGACCTCGAACTGCACGTTCTCGGTACGGAAATTGTCCTCCGTCCCGAATGTAACCGGTAAGGTGATGGTGCCCACCGGGTACACAGGATCCGGGCCCACTCCTGAGAATGGGCGTGATGGAGCCAGCTTGGACTCCGGAATCTGCAGGTGCTTGAACGCTGCATAGCTGATGACGCTGAGGCCGGCTCCTCCGTCGATCAGCACATGGTGAAGGCGAACATTGGCGATGGTGGGTGCCGTGATGAGCGGCAGCACCCCCGCGCCCGCCATGTTCTCTGGGCAATCGGATGGCCCGAAGGAGACGGTGGTGCCTTTCCACCGCTGATGGGGCGCCGCCTTCGGCACCCCTGGCTTCACCGAGAGGACCTCCCGGCGAAGGGCCTTGACGTCCCGCCGGCAGACGAGCTCCGAACTGCCGCCGTACATAACGTACAGCTTCTTGCGGCGCTCGTCCCCACCGGACTCGGAATCGGACTGCTGGAAAAGTCCCTTGAGGTCTTTGTTGGGGGCTTGATACCCCAACTCTCTCTCCGTCGCGGCTGCGTCGGCATCAGAGGCTTTCTCCTTACCGGACCGGCGCGGTGGGGAGGAGCCCTCCTTGGAGGCTTGATCTCGCCTCTTGCTGAGGCGCTCCGCGAGCTTCTGAATCTCGCGGCACTCGGTGGCGCTATGGCGAGCCCCCGGATGAACAGGGCACGACCCGGGGTCGGTGCGCTGCTGTCGCGGGCGCTTGCCACGGGAGTTCTGGCCCCCGGTCGTCGCAGCTGCAACGGCCGGACCCCCAATCCGTGACTTGTCAAAGCCACGGGCCTTCTTGTTTTTCTTCTTGCCGCTGCCGGGGGCAGCGTCGCTGGGTCCGCTCGTCTGAGCGGGTCCTGCCTGGGTTGCAGAGTGCCATGCACGACCTTCTGCAGCCCGGGCGCATTTGTCCGCCAGAGCGAACAGGGTGGTGACGGCTTCCACTTGGTGGGTCGCCAGCTTCTCTAGCATCTTCTCGTCTCGGACCCCCTGTCGGAAGGCCGTGATAATAGACGCATCGGAGATACGCGGGATCGTTCCACGTACCTTGGTGAAGCGGGAGATGAAGGCCCGGAGGGTTTCCCCGGGTTGCTGCCTCACGGCGTGGAGTTGGGCCTCCACGCCATGCTGCTGGTACGCGCTGGCGAAGTTCGCAGTGAACTGCGCGCAGAGCTCACCCCAGGACTGGATGGTTCCTGGGGTAAGATTCATGAGCCAGGTCCGGGCTGGCCCGGTCAAGGCTACATGAAAGTAACTTGCCATGACGGCTTCGTTACCTCCGGCCGCCGGGATGGCGGTGATGTAGACCTGCAGGAACTCGGACGGGTTGGAGGACCCGTCATATTTTTCCGGCAGGTGAGGCCGAAACTTGGACGGCCAGGCGACTGCGCGGAGGTGGCCTGCGAGCGCTGCGCAGCCCACGCCCGACACCGGTGCCTGGGGGAGTCCCTGCGACCTGGCCGCTGCCGCATCGAGCTCGGGCGCAAGGTTCCGACCCTCAATATTGAGTCGTCGGTTGCGCGCCCGCTCGATGGAGACCCTGGCGTCCTCTCCCGCATGCCTGCGGTTGAGCTCCGCCCGGAGGTCTTCGGTCCGTGCACTCCTCACGGATGGTGAGTGCACAGAACCGGATGCACCGCCCTGGCGACGGCGCTGCCTGGAAACAGACCCCCCCGCAGAGCCTGGGGAAGCCTGTGCCAGGTTGAGGAGACGGTCGACGTCGTCACACCATTGTCTGTGCGCGTCTGGCGACGCTGCCTCGCCCGGGGGGTTGCGGAGCAACTCCCTGGCTGCCATGAGGGGCCCGCTCGGTGGGAGCACCGATTGGGCCACAGAGGCCCGCTCCGCTGCACACGGTGGAGCAGCACGCGGGGCCACTCTGGAGGCGGGATGGCGCGAGGCGTGTGGCGCCGTTGACGCCACTTCTTCACCGATCAGGAGGTCATGGTGGCCATTTTCCTGCGCCATTGAGGTCGTGAAGGTCGACCGAGCGCAATCCAAACCTAAACCCCCTACCTGGCGCGCCAAATGTCGGAGGAATTCTCCAGCCGGGTGGTGGAAAGCACCCGCCTAATCCTAGTTAAGGATGGGTTTGGAGGAGACTTAGGAGCGCTCGATTGGTGGACCGATGAACACAGGAAGGACACGAAGATTTAGAGTGGTTCGGGCCGCCGGAGCGTAATACCCTACGTCCATTTTGGTGTTGTATTGGCTGTGTTTCTGATTGTTGAACCTTGTCTTCTAACGAGTACACTCTCCCTTTTATAGTGCAAGGGGAGTGCTTACACTGTGCGGGACCCCGACAGGTGGGCCCGGCCAATAGGAGCTGTTCTACGAGAGATATAGAGGTCATCTCCTCGAGCTCCTCTCCGTAGTCCTCTCGATCGAGAAGTTGATATGCGTATCTACAGCCAGGATATGGCCGTGTACAGCCTTGTCTTGTACAGTGTCCGGCGTCAGCGTTACCCAACAGTGAAGCCATGCTGTCACTGTTGGGATGGGACCTTCGGTCAGAGGGCGAGAAGGAGCTGTCCCGTGGCGCGCGCACTGTTGCAGCGCACGCCTTGGCTCGCCTATTACAGGCCATCATCACGCGCGCAGCGCCGTGACGGGACTGCACACAGTCCGCGTACTGTGCGCGGTGATACGACGCGTCGCCTTGGAAACAGACGGGCTTACCGTGGTGTCAGCTTACCTGCCCCGTGTGTCAGTGGCAGGCCGCACCTTTTGACTTTGGCGCGCCCGACTCAGCTACCGCATTGAATGCGGGTAGGTGAGGAGGCGACCCGTAAGGGGCCTTAGGCCGCAGGCACGCGGCGGGGCCAGCCCCGCTCCTCCCGCTGGGCAACACGTGGTGACGCCGGACCCCTAATCAGGGAAAGTGGGGCCCGGGGCCGCCGAGACCGGTTGGAACGGGCTGGTCTGTGATGGTCCGGCCATCACACGTGGCGGCCCCGGACCTCCCAGGGGAGGCCGGGTCCGCAGGGGCTACCCGTGAGCTCTCCCCCTCACCTGGGTGTGCAGAGGCCCCGGGCCTCATGGAGCTCGGGGGAGGGTCCGGAGGCCGCGGCCCCAGCTGTCAGGCCCGGAGGCCGTATGCCACGTGGCCCAGAGGCGAGGGGGAGTATGGATTATGGGAATCCGAAGGCCTGGACACCCTAGCGGAAGGTACCCCTATCTGTGTGTACCGACAGATCTGGATAAAATTTATATTACCTGTAGCAACGCACTGGCACTATCTAGATTTTTATAAAGTAAGCTTTATGAGAGGGTCATGCAAGACCATGTCGAATTCCATTGCTAGAGGGTCATGCCAAGGTCTCGTCACTACTAGAAAACACGCCAAAAATCTACCCCAAAAGTACCAGCATGAAGATGATCCGGTACTAATTCTAGCATTAGACCGGTAGTTTTTGAGGTGGATGGAAAGATTCAGGGGACCTTTAGTATTGGGTGGTATAACACCACCCGGTACCAAAGGATAGACGTTATTACCGGTACCAAAGGTTCCACCCACATTAGTATCGGGTGGTAACACCACCCAGTACCAATATCTAACCTTTGGTACCGGGTGGTGTTACCACCCGGTATTAAAGGGTTCTCCACGGGTTAATATCTCCCATTTAATCACAATTGTTGTATAAGTGAGATGGTAAGGGAGGTATGCGCGAGGCAAGAGGTCGTATTTCACGTGCAAAATCGCGTGACTTGTGAGTTTAATATATTTTTTTGATAAAAATGCTTTGGTACCGGGTAGAACTTTCACCCAATACACTGGTTCTTTTATCCGGTGACGAAGACCGTAACTTTTATAACTTTTAGTTTTGATCTTGTAGTTCCGGTTTTAAATATTGGTGTCTAAGGCTCTTATCACCAGGTAGTACAAGGCCATTTTCTTGTAGTGCGTGAGCGGAAAAGAAGTAGCCAGGGTGGGCCTACGACTTATTAATTGTTGAAAATTAATTAAAAGTAATAAAAACATTTGTTCTATGTTCAAGGAAAATTGCATGATGGAACTCAAGTGTAGATTTGAGAGATTTGGAAGAAAGTATTAATAAAATATA
Organism: Panicum hallii; assembly: GCF_002211085.1. Taxonomy (NCBI): domain Eukaryota; kingdom Viridiplantae; phylum Streptophyta; class Magnoliopsida; order Poales; family Poaceae; genus Panicum; species Panicum hallii. Next base: position 40,543,648 of record NC_038049.1, on the reverse strand, counting down.
TAATTTTTCAGTTGTTTCTAAAATTTTACAAGGATATATTATAAATACAAAAGGGAGCTAGCTTGACTACAGGAATCTTAAATTTTACGCCTCTTCATTGTCCATACGACTTCATGAGAACTTATACGACGCACTGCAAGATAATTAACAAACTAAAACGAACTAAAAGTAGCAGATAATTTTTGCTAATGTCAATTTGATGTGAAGAGGGCATTGGTTGGCAGGCCTGAGGTGCCCATAGTTTGCTTGAGCTTAGCTTAAACTAGGTCTTATCGTATCAATTGTACCACGGGCTAAAGAACAAGTTCGTCGCAGCATTAATTATATATGCTGAGCACGTACGAACAGGAAAAGCTAGCTCATGCTGCACTGTGCTACCGGTTTATCTATCATTTGGTTAAATCACAGTTGATCGAGTCAAACTGTTTAAACAAGTACAGCACCTGATCAGCTTTGTAAGTTGCAACACATTTTCTGTCTCTATCTTGAGCAGCCTAATCCCCTGTCAGCTTTATAAACACAGCAGCCTCAACGGCAAGCTAACCAAGCAGCAGCTAGCATCAATGGAGCCGAACGGCATCAGGTACTACTCCCGCGCGCCGGCGTCCGCCGTGCTCTTGGCGGTGCTGCTGGCTCTGGCGTCCTGGACGCTGCCGTCGGCGTCAGCGCAGGGCGCGAGCGGCGTGACGGCGACGTACATCGCCTACAACGCGCCGTCGGTGAACTGGGAGCTGGGCGCGGTGTCGGCGTCGTGTGCGGCGCGGGACGAGGACAAGCCGCCGGAGTGGCGGTCACGGTACTGGTGGGCGGCGTTCTGCGGGCCGGCGGGGCCGCGCGGGGACGCCGCGTGCGGGCGGTGCGTCCGGGTGGCGAACGCGGCCACGGGCGCGCAGGCCACGGTGCGGGTGGTGGACGACTGCGGCAGGGCCAACGGCGGCGCGGCGCTCGGGATGGACACGCCCGTGTTCTACCAGATCGACACCGACGGCAGCGGCATGGCCAACGGGCAGCTCGAGGTGAACTACCAGTTCGTCGACTGCCAGGACTAGATACCTAGCTAGTGATTGGATCACGAAGTGCAGCTGCTACGCATGCATACTTGTTCTTGCATAAGGCATCTAACATTGCCATGATTATGGAATAAAACGGTGACGGATATATAACTTTTTTTGTGTGGGGGTGACAGATATATAACTGAGACTGAGAACTTTTGGCCCGGCCCGGCCCGGCCCGGTGCATGCCTGACTGGAGGCTGGCCTGAAAATTCATCATGTTTGCACACTGAAAAACAAAATCAGGCTCGCATGAAATAACGTGGGTAAAAGGCCCATCCGGCCCAGCCCGATTTCACTAGCCCGTTGATGTTGCTGGACATTGGACGGGCCGGAGCATCAATTTTAGAGCAATAAAAATCGGCGTCTTTGCACACATGGCCCGCCCCACAATCAGGTCTACAGTGTTGATTGAAGTTTTTTGCAATCCCTCTTCCCCCAAACACGCGATAAAAACTAATGAAAATGTCAAATTAACCTGCGAAAAAGAAGTCGAATGGTTAAATTTCATTCAAATGTTCAAGGAAATAATTTATACTCTTAGTTACCCCAGATTTGAAACTATATGGATGCAGCCCGTCATAGTAAACAAAAATTATCACCAATAAATACACAGAAAAGGTAAATGTTATTAATTACATGAAAAGTCCATTAGTACCGTCTTACAGACTGCCTCGTAATAACTTTCACGTGATGTCAAGCCAATTTTCCTCTTCCCTTTTTTTGTAGTTCATCATCAGATATACTAGTGGTGAAAACATGTTAAAGACATAAGTAACGAAAACGCGTCTCCGATGACCTCCATTAGAGACGCAGGTTTGATCTCACAAGCATGCAGCATACCTCAACAATTTCCGTAACAACAGTTGGTTGTTGCATGGTTAATGAAGATAAACATTATGTTTTCATACCATTGGTAACGTATCTTTGATCTTTAATAACGTGGGCTAGCTAAGTAATCATCAGACCAGGAAAAAAGATGGGAATTTATCCTGGATGAAATTCCAATTTTTTGAAAAGGAATGATGAAATTCCAATTAGCACATGCCTCACACCAAACAAGGATGCGGCAAGGAGTAGAAACTAATCCAAGCGACTACTTTAAGCAACATGCATGGGGACCAAAATAAGGGAATCTCTCCTCCATATGGTAATAATAATTCGCTTTGGATGGCCAGATCAAAGTCAGTGCATGCATCGGGGAAAATTGCACAAAAAATATGTAAAATATAGTAATTTTTTTAAAAAAAATAGTAAAATATTAATGGATTATTCTCGACGGTCAAACTACGACCACTAACAACTAATGGAGGGAGTACGGACTAATACATTTGAGGAGTAGTCAACTTCGCAATTAATTCAAGATGGATGGAACTTTCTGATGAAAGAAAGTTGCTCATATACAGTAAACGGTTCTACTAAAAGCTAGCGTGTACATTACTTCACAACTTTCAAGTTTTAAATCGTTTTAAGTCGTGCCTCGGCTTACCATGAAATTGTCAAAAGTTAGTACTTCATCTATATTAATGTTGCATGTAAGGATGGAACTGGATACGCATGGAAACGGATTCGCATATCTCGAATATTCGTCTTCCTGTTTCCTTCCAGTTTCCATCCTCTAGGATGGAAGCGGATCTGATACGCATGGAAACATATTCAGATATCTCAGATATCCATTTTTCTATTCCCATTTCCATCCCTAGTTGCAAGCCAGGCCCTGCTCAGGATGAATATGCATGGTGTCACATGCAAGTCGCATGCATTCTCTCGAGTACCCCTCTTCAAGTCAACTTGTAGAAGTCATTCACGATGGAACACTCCATTGGTATAAATTAGCTTAGATCGATGTTCTCCCTGCATTGCTCTAGCTAGCTTAGCCTATAAATACCATCGCCCTCACCATCATGTAGGCACCAAGCTCTTTCACATCTTATGCTTTCTGATACTCTCTTGCTCTAAAGTAAAGCTTGCTTCATCCATCCATAACAAATTAACAATGGTTTCAGGTGCAGCAGGTCCTGGGGCAGCGGCCGCCGTTGCCGTCTTCGCTGTGCTGGTCATGTTTTCACAGGGGCATCCGAGGAACAAGCCCTTATGCAGCGACTGTTCATCGCTGTGCAATACCAACTGCACTGCCATGGTTAACGCAAACTGCAGCAACGAGTGCAGCTTCCAGTTCTCTTGCCAGCAATGCCAATCCCAGGTCCGCCAGGCCTGCTGCCAGGACTTCTGCAGCAGGAGTGATGGCACGAGCAGCTATTCCTGCTGCCCTAACAACTGTGTGGACGGCGACTGCTCGACCTGCACCTGCGACAATTGCAACGCCGCCATCCAGAACAGTTGCACGTCCGCCTGCAGCGACCGATACTGCAGGGCTTGCCAATCCGGGGTCGCCCAACAGTGCATGTCCTCTTGCCTCAGCGACTGCAATGATCACTGCGTGAAGAAAAATTGTTGAAGATGCCTTGTGTTGTTGTGCACCTATGTATTGATGTATGGGTCTTAGTTACTCATCCTAGCTTACCGGTCATGTTTCTCTGTTTAGTATAATTGAACTCGTAGATTATCTTTTATTAATATCCTAATGAACTCGATCTCAATGATGTGTTTACTTTAATTAGCCATGTCTTGGTGGTTTTGGAGTGCTTAGCCTCCAGCAAATTTCAATACATTTATATCCTTCTTATTTTGAGAGAAACCCTTTACCCTTTTACTCTAGCTAGGATCTATTTTTTGGGGGTAAAATACTCTACCTGTACAAGCTGAGGTCATCACCGATTATCTTCCTACAGCTTCAAATATTGTGATACTCTAACATTGGTGGATGGAGAGGATGAAAGACAGCATCATCCATGTCCATGAGAGAGAAGTTAGTTTTCATGTTTGAAGGACAATATTGGTGGTGTTCTACTCTAACATTTTCTTACATGATGGATGCAAAAGGGGCATCTAGTAAATCAAAAGGCCATAGCTCACTGTCACTGTTGCTGTTTCATTTGCCATCCAAAAAATTATGGAAAATTTCTAATAGGGCCCACTGGGAAATTGCAAATTTGCCAAAAAAAATCAGTCTGGTGGCACGAGGAGGTGGCAGGGGCACACTCTAAGCGACCTCGATCAATCATCTCATCATCAGCTAGAGATCTAGTAGAGTTAGGCTTATATACAAGCTTTCGCTACAGCTTGGCCTTAGCCATTTTGTCTCATGTCAACAAACTGATTGGATGATCATGCAATAGGATAAACTCTTAAAGTATCATTGTTTTACATGCTTTGGAAAATAAATATAAAATCTAAAGTTACTTGCTTAGGATGTAAGCAAGTGGTAAGTCATGCTTTTGGAAGCTCACAAGGTTGTTTCACAGTTTGGCCTCAAAACCATAGCGCTATCGTGGCGCTTGTGTTGAAATGATACAAAGCAGTGAAGGTTTTAGGATTAGCGAATTAAGAGACGGATGAAAAGTACCCCTATGGGGTTACTAGCATATGTTGAATAATTGGAGGGCAATTTGGGTTTGTCAAATCTGCTAGCTCTAGAGATCAGGCGGCCTAAGTGTGGAGGTTTCTTGAACCTTGCTTGTGTTCAGATTAGATAATGCCTACAACTATGGCTTCCTCTAGCCACCTTTTGATGTTTTTATAGAGAGAAGAGAGGAAAAGTGGAAGACGTATTGTTGAGAGAAAATCTTAAAATCCGAACAAAAAGAAAGGATGGCCGTTCGTGAGTGGTGATCAACAAGAGGACTTGCGTGGTAGCGGCCAGAAGCTCTTAAGTATCTCAATGTAACATTATATTTTTGAACCAACTCAAGTAGAGTTAATATGGGCCAAGGAATCATCAAGGACCAGAAATAAATGGAATTCATCACAACCATACCTAGGAATCAGAGGTCTGATCAACAAAAAGAGGAGCCAATTTCCCAGTGTAATGACGAAATCACGATTAGTACATGCCTCACACCATACGAGGATGTGGCGTTGGTGCCGAGTGCCAACTTTCTTTTGTACGAGTCTATAGGGTCCAAGAAAGGAGTAGAAACTGATCCAAATGATTAGTCTACATTAAGCTGCATGGGGAACCGAAATAGAAGCTAAGTCAGATCATGCATCTCCTCCACATTCTATTTTTAAGTTGTACCTCTCTGATCTAGAGATTGTCAAAAGTCAATACTTCATATATCTTTATTATTGCAATGTATCGATTTCTGTCGTTTAGTTCATAATATGACAAGATTAAGTCTCAAGTCAATCGAGAATTCCACCGTTATCTTCTAGATATTTTGACCCAAGGCTTCACACGTAAATACGTACTCCCTCCATTTCAAAAGAAGTGTTGTTTTAGAAAATTTCAGACACATTACTCATTCTAAGAAATGATCTTGGTACCCTAATTACTTCTAGCAATCATGATTGAAAACTGTGTTATTTATTTGGTTTCTGGATCCTCAATGAATACATATGCATTAGAACTAGAAAAATAACATTTACTAAGTATTTTATTGGCTCTATGCGTTTTTCTATACGTTTTCTTGGTACTTGGTATTGCTTTAATTTGATGGATCTCATTACAAGCTAAAACAGCACTCTTTATATAGGATAAAATTTGAATGCTAAAACAACATTTACTTTGGGACGGAGGAAGTACATCGCTGTGTTCCGTATAATAGTATGATCATATTAGCTGAGGTAGGATCCATCGCAAACGTTGCAAGTCACATGCATGCACGTGTGTGGGGAAGAGAACCTACATGAATATCCTATAATCGATTCCTCATATTCATGCCAACTTGTAGCACTTGTAGAATTCATGCATGGTGTCATCTACAATGGAACACTAGCCTATAAATACCAGCGTCCACAGTATCATATAGGCACCAAGCTCCCTCAGATCTTATGCTTTCTGATATTCTCTAGCTCTGCATATCTTGCTCTATATAGCAAAGCTTGCTTCATCCATCCACAACAATGGTTTCAGGCGCAGCAGGCCTTAAGGCAGCGGCCGCCTTTGCCGCTCTCGCGGTGCTGGTCATGTCTTCCCAGGGGCATCCGAGGAAGAAGCCCTTATGCAGCGACTGTGGATCGCTGTGCAATGCCAACTGCACTGCCATGGTTGCCGAAAAGTGCAGGAATGAGTGCAGCTTCCAGTTCGCTTGCGACCAATGCAAATCCCAGGTCCACCAGTCCTGCTGCCAGAACTTCTGCAGCAGTAGCAATGGCACAAGTAGCTATTCCTGCTGCCCTAACGGCTGTGTGGGCGCCGACTGCGCGACCTGCAGCTGTGACTACTGCGACACCGGCTTTGAAAATAGTTGCACGTCCCCCTGCAGCGACCGATACTGCATGCTTTGCACATGGGGGATTCAAGAACAGTGCTTGCCCTCTTGCGTCAGCGACTGCAACAATAACTGCGTGAAGAAAGATTGTTGAAGATTCCTTGCGCACCTATCTATACATGTATTGATGTGTGGGTCTTAGTTACTCCCTATCAGTCGTGTTTGTCTGTTTAATTCAACCTATAGATCGATCACCTTTTTTGGTTACCCTAATGGACTTTCTATGTGCATGTACTTTTATTAGCCACGTCAAGGCTGGTTTTGAGAGTGCTTAGCCGCCTCCATGAAATTTCGAAACATGTTATCCTTTTTCTTTTTCTTTTTCTTTTTCTTTTTGCAGGGAAACCCGTTCCCCTTCTTCTCTAGGATCTAAATATTTTAGGGAAAATATTCTATTTGTACATGCTGATGAGGTGATCACCCATTATTCTTCCTACAGCTTCTACTAATGTGATATTGTTTTCATTAAAAGGGAAAATTATAGCTCAATGGAAAAAAAAATTAACTTGGTATTAACATATTTATAAACAACTCAACACTTGGATGCCAAAGGGGCATCTTGTAACTCGAAAGGCCTTTACTCGCAATTGTCATTTTATTTGCATCCGAAATATTACACCAAATTGTCATCTAGGGTCCATGAGGAACTTGCATATTTACCAAAAAATCAGTCTGAGTGACAAGGGAACGCCCTGATGAGCCGGCGGCCTACCAGCTTCCCTCGATCGATCGTCTCCACATGTGCACGGGCGTGGACCTGAACTTCTCCCAAAAGAATCGATAGTTCTCTTGATCCCCAGCCCTTGCAATTCATGCTGGTGGAGTAGTGAAAAAGCGTTGGCAAGGTTGATACCCAAACTTGGGCCTCATTTAGACCGATACGGATAATAAGTAGATTATACATGCCCGTGCCTTATGAGACCGATACGGATAGCAAACAGCCATGAGACAAGAGGTAAAACTACAAATGCGAATGAAAATTTATATGGGGCAATCAGTAACTGAATTGGATCAGGATAAGAAGGTATGCGTATGACTATATAGTCAGTCACGGTTCGGCTAGTGTTATGCACTGGAATGTGAACAAATGAGAGAGCAGTGTTCTCCTAGATGCTAACCTCTACACAGTCAGTAACGGTGCGACTAGTGTTTAGACAGTCGAAACAACTGACTAGATGGTTTAGATGCTTTGTTTTGTAGCAAGAAATAAGCAAACAAATGTCTAAATAGCTATGCATATTTCATAGTTGCATCCCTCAATCCTGGAAGGGGTCCTGGAATTCAAAAGTGTCCATAAATAAGGAATTATGGGTGTATTAAGAAACCATGTCTTACGGTTAGAAAAACATTCCATCTTGCATTATAAGGGCTGGGTCACCCCTTTATTTTCGCCAATTTGGCAACCGAATTTAATTAGGGGCACATGTGTCTTCTTCTATCCTCCTTAATGTGTACTTCATCGCTTAGGTCCCAAACTGTGTACTGACCTGTTGTTTAGCGGTGTACTAAACTCTAAAATGATAATCTAAACTATTCTGCATTAAGCTACATGGGGAACAGAAATAAGGGAATCTCCTCCAGATGCCAATTCGCTATGGATGACCCGATCAAAGTCAATGCATGCATCGGGGAAATTGCACAAACAATGTACTACTACTTCTGTTCATTTTATCAAGGACAGTTTGGCCATCCAAAACCACATTTTGACTGACAAGTAGTAAGCCCAATGATATGTGGTAAGTTAAGTATTTGCAAAACCGGATCGATTTGAATTGTATTTAAACCACTTTCTGATGGTTATAATTTTGTGAATATTAAGAAAATATTATAAAAAAGAATTCATGATTAAAGATTGATTATTCTCGACAGTCAGGCTAGCTATTCCCACTAAAAATGAATGGAGCACTGATTAATACCTGTGAGGAGTCAAGTTCACAATATGCAAGTTAAAAGGAACTTGTTAGTTAAAAGCATGCTGCTCATATAAATTGAGCGTGTACACTACTCCATGAAAACGTTCTATTTTGAAGTTGTACCTCTGGCGCAGACTTTGACAACGTCAAAAGTCAATAGTAGGTACTTCATAGTATATCATAAATATTGTATTGTATGTATATATGTGGGGAACAGAGCCTCTGCTCATGATGAATATCATACACTCCAGAACACTCCTAGCCTCTTCAAGTCAACTTGTAGCATGCATGCATGGCGTTGTCTATGGATGGAACACTACTTCATTTGAATGATTTGTTTTAGATGTTCTCCCTACATTTCTAGCCTATAAATACCATCGCCCAAAATCTATCATATATGCACCAATTAAGATTTTTCACATCTCTTGCTCTACACAGCTTGCTCTTTAGCAAAGCTTGCTTCATCCACCCACAGCAATGGTTTCGCGTGCGGCAGGTCTTAAGGCAGCGGCCGCCCTTGCCGTTTTCGCTGTGCTAGTCATGTCTTCCCAGGGTCTTCCGAGGAAGAAGCCATTATGCAGCGATTGTTCACCACTGTGCAACACCAGCTGCACTGCCATTGCTGCGGCAAACTGCAGCAGTTACTGCAGCACATTCCCCTGGGAGCAATGCAAATCCCAGGTCCTCCAGGCCTGCTGCCGGGACGTCTGCAGCAGCAGTACTGGCACAAGCAGCATTTCCTGCTGCCCTAACGATTGTATTGACGGCAACTGCGTGACCTGCAGCTGTGACAACTGCAACACCGGTGTCCAAAATGTTTGCTCGGACGCCAGCGACCTTAGATGCCAAGCTTGCAAAAACGGGATTGGCCAAGACTGCTTGTCCTCTTGCATCAACACCTGCGAAGATCACTGTGTGAAGAAAGATTGTTGAAGATGCCATGTGCATCTACTCCCTCCGTCCTAAATGTAAAGTATTTGGGTTTGTGCTAAGTTAAAATAGTCTAAGTTAAATGTAAAGTATCAATTTTATAGAAAAAGAGTAATAATCATTTGAAAGTCAAATAAGAATAAGTAGATACATTATGAAATATATTTTCATAATTTACTTATTTGATGGGTTAGATGTTAATATTTTCTCTATAAATTTGATCAAAGTTAGACTACTTTAACTTAGCACAAAGTAAAATACCTTATATTTTAGGATGGAGGGAATAAATATAAGTATGGATGTATGGGTGTATGGGTTTCAATTACTCCTTACCGGTCATGTCTGTCTGTTTAATTCAACTCATAGATCACCTTTTGCTTATTTATCCTAATGTACTTCCAATGCTCCATGAAATTTCAATACATTTCGTCCTTCTTCTTTTTATAGCAGAAAACTTTTTACCATTCTTTCCAAGGATCTAAATTTTGTAAGGAAAAATATTCTATCTCTACGTGCTGAGGTGATCACGGATTATTATTCGTACAACTTAAATTAATGTGATATTGTTTTCATTAAAAGAAAAAATTAGCTCACTGGAAAAAATAGTTCTCACATTACAAGTTACTTACATATTGATAAATAACACTAATGATTTGTGCACAATGACACTGCTATGCTACAGACATATAATTTTCACATTAGTCCTCACGGTATGTGGTAAATGACAAATCGTTTAATTTCTCAAATAATTTGGAAATATCAGGACATAAATTTGGTGGACTCTAATACACACAACTACTATGCCATTTTGAAATATAACCAAAAGTAGATTACCCATATTTGCAATTATAAAAAAATAATCTAAAGTGGTCCAAGATTTGCATATAAATTACTTGTCTCCTCTATATTTAAAAATAACAAAAATGTAATCTTTTAAATCTACAACTATATTATCTAGTACATGTCTCATAAAAACTAACTTAAATTACTTCTGTGTATGCTTAAAAATTATCCACTTATATATCGCTCACTAAGATCGAGGCTAATTATGGGCCGAGAGGGATATTAGCGTATTCTACCGGTGCTAATTATGGTCTGACATCGATCAGTATTCAGTATTGATAAACATCATATCAGCCCCTCTCGCCGACCTCTCCGGACTTTAATTTATTTGCCATCAGCAAAACAAACATTTAGATATGCGCCCAGGAGTCTACACGTGTTTAATTAGATCGCATCTAATTGTGTGATGTTTACACTATTTTTTCTTCATTGCGGTCAGGAGTCTAATTGATTCATCGTTTAGGCCCCAAACTGGGTGCTGACCTGTTGTTTAGCACACTGCTAAATCCTAAAATGCTAATCCAAACAAGTAGTGTACATTAAGCTACACGGGGACACTATAAATAAAAGATTTTTAGGGGTGAGTAAAAACGTATTTTTAGAGGCATGTACCGCACCCGCCCCTACTTCTCGTAGCTAAACTGCTATTTTTAGGGGCAGATAATGTGCCCGCCCCTGAAATGATTTCTAGGGATGGGTCATTGCCATGACCAGCCTCTGCGAATCAATTTTCCATAAGATAAAAAAATAAAAAAAATTAAAAATAGCAAAATAAAAAAGAAAAAAATATTGCAGCCAACCAGCCACCATAAGCGCCACAAGCCCCTATACTATCGAGGTATAATTTTTTTTACGAAATATGCGCCACTTGCATCACCCGGGGTTCAAACAGGATACCTTAAGCCTCGCATGTACCTTCCTCTCCACCACACTGCACAGTCACTTATGACTCCACGAGGTATGCTATTCTTTTATATTAACTCTGAAATTGATTTGTAGGGATGGGTGACGCCATCACCCGCTCCTAGAAATCCGTTTCTAGGACGGGTGATGCCATTACCCACCCCTAAAAATATTTTTCTACTTTATTTCAAAATTTTATTTAAATCTTACGTAAAGCAAAATAAATAAAAAAGTGAAACTTCTATACTATGATTATTGTGAACTGTAGATACAAAAAAAATATGCTAAGTATATTTCAGTGTTATATAAAGGTTAAGATTGTAAAAACCTCAAAATATGACTTAAGTTGTATATATGAGATACTATATAGTCATAGCTATTGGACAACTTATAATAATTTTTAGACTACTAAAAAACCTTAAGTGAAAAAGTTATCAACTACAAAATTGTAGGTCTCGTCAATCTCTATAATTTTGGTATAAAATTTGACTTCATCCAAGATGATATAAAAAAGTTATGAATTTTTTATGTGGGAGTATCTGTAAGGGTGGGTCATGCGATCACCTGCCCTTAGAAATGCATTTTTAGGGGTGGGTGAATTGCTACAGTAACTCTGCCTATTTATAGGAGTGAGTTATCTTTTGGACCGCCCTTAATGTCACTACAAATCCATTTTTAAGTAGCGGGAGCCAAAGTAAGGGAATCTCCTCCGCTTGCCAATTGGCTTTGGATGACCAGATCGATCAAAGTCAGTGCATGCATTGTGGAAACTGCACAAACAATGTACTACTACCGTCCAACAGCACATTCTCACTGACAATTAGTAAAATCCAATAGTGAGGTTAGTTGTGATGTTACAAATTGGAAGAATTATTTAAATCGCTTTCTAGTGTTTACAATTTTGTGACTATTAAAGAAACATTATGAAATGAATTCATGGCGAAAGATTGATTATTCTCGATGGTGAAACATCCACGTGAATGGAGGAAGTACTGACTAATACATACGAGGAGTCAAGTTCACGACATGCATGCAAGTTGAATGGAACTTATTGTTAGTTAAAAGCATGTTGCTCATGTGAATTGAGAGTGTACAGTACTACTCCACGACAACATTTTATTTTCAAGTTGTACCGACCTCTGCCGCAGACCATGACTTTGTCAAAAGTCAGTAGTAGGTACTTCATATATATTGTATGTATGTGGGGAATGGAGCCGGCTCAGGATAAATATCATACAAGTACTCCAGAGTACTCCTCTTCAAGTCAGCTTGTAACATGCATATGCATGGCATCATCGACGATGGAACACTAATCCATTTTGTATGATTTAGTTTGGATCTTTTTCATACATTGCTAGCATATAAATACCATCACCCAGACAGCATCATCATATAGGCACCAAGCTTTTTCACATCTTGCATTTTGTGTTACTCTCTTTGTCTACAAATCTTGCTCTATAACAAAGCTTGGGGTATCCATCCACAAAAAATGGTTTCAAGTGCAGCAGGTCTCAAGGCAGCCACAGCCGTTGCCATTTTCGCTGTGCTGGTCATGTCTTCCCAGGGCCATCCAAGGACGAAGCCATTATGCAGCGACTGCCCATCTCTGTGCAATACCAATTGCAGTGCCGTCATTGCTGCAACCTGCAACAGTACCTGCAGCCCCCCGGTGGCCGAATGCGACCGCTGCAAGTCCCAGGTCCTCCAGGGATGCTGCCAGGAGTTCTGCAGCAGTAGTCATGGCACAAGCAGCTATTCCTGCTGCCCTAGCGACTGCATCGGCGGCAACTGCACGACCTGCAGCTGTGACAGCTGCAACGCCGCCCTCCAAGACAGGTGCACGTTCGCCTGCAGCATGCATGCGTCTGATCTCGCGAGATGCGAAGCTTGCAAAAACGGGGTTGGCCAACAGTGCTATTCCCCTTGCATCAGCGCCTGCAACGATCACTGCGTGAAGAAAGATTGTTAAAAGATGCCTATCGCTCCTTATCTATCGTGTTAGTCTGTTTGATTCAACCCATAGATCACATTTTGTTTAATTATCCTAGTGTACTTTCAATGCTGCATTTGCTTCGGCCACGAGCTGGTTTTGGGAGCACTTTGCCTCATCCTTCTTTTTTCTAAGAGAGAAACCCTTTACCCGTCTTCGCTAGGATCTAAATTTTTGGGCGGAAAATACTCAATGCGCACGTGCCAAGGTGATCCTAATTATTCTTCCTTCACTTTCTTCAAAAAAATTATTCTTCCTACACTCGTGTTTCCATCGATGTGATATTGTTTTCATTAAAGGAAAAAAATTAGCTCAATGAAAACACATTAGTTGGTATTTAGTATTTACACATATTGTAAACAGTACTGGTGCTTCGTGCAAAATGCCACTGGTGTGATACGGAAGCATAGACCAAGCTTCAGTTTGACAGTGCAAGTGCACACTTCATAAGGTGCCTGTTTTACCCCAAACAGAGCAGCAGAAGCACTGTCAGTGCTCCTGATCATCGTCATTCTGATGAAGCTGATTCAGTCAGTGAAGCTACTCAGGACAGGAGGAAGACAAGGGAGTGTCTAAGTGGACCGTACGGCCCAATGTGCGACTGGCCAGCCCAGAATGGCTGAAGCCCAGCCTGTAAATAGATAAGTACCGGAGAAATTCCCACTCATTCCTTAAAAAAAAAAGGAAATCCCCACTCATTCCTCGTCTTTTCCCTTGCTATCTCTGAACTCCTCCGCTTCTTGTCCAATTCCCCTATTCGTCTCAGTATATTCGCGCTGGATGCTCTGCTTCAGAACGAGACGGTGATGCCGAGGAGGTCGACGATGCGAGCCACGAACGGCGCTAGGTCCGGCCAGCTCGCCGCCGTCACGAGCTTCCCGTCGGCGACCGCCCCTCGTGTCTCCACGGCCTCGGCCCCGGCCAGCCTCGAGACCACCCTCATTGGCACCCCGCTCGCGCACTTACTGCCCCCGAGCAGCCCCGCCGCGGCGAGGAGCAGGTGGCCCTGGTCGATGCTGGCCACCACCTTCCCCTTGCCCGCGAACTCCCAGACCAGCGCCACCGCCTTCTCGTGGGTCGCCAGCAGCTCGGGCGCCCGGCCGCCGGGGACGACCACGCAGTCGAAGCCGTCGGCGCCCACGTCCGCCCAGTCCGCGGTCACCGCGAAGTTGTGGCTGCGCCTCTCCTCGCACGCGGCGCCCTGCGCGGCGGGCGCGTCGTAGACCGCGGTGACGCAGGGCTCGCCCCTGCGCTTGGTCGGGCACGCGGCCTCGACGCGGCAGCCCACGCCGGCCAGCGCCCGGAACGGCACGTTCGCCTCGTAGTCGTCACGTAGTCCTGCACGGCCAATCGGCGGCGGAGCCATGAGCGCGCTGGCAAAAGCCGACGGGAATGATGAGGACGTGGAAGGTCTAGCTCACGGCGCAGAGGATGAGGACGGCCTTGCCGCTGCCGCCGCCGACGCGCCCGCCCATGGCGGCGAGGAGCTTGGCGATGATCTCGGCGTGCGCGGGCCACCCGATGGCGGAGAGCACGTGCCCGTCCGCGACGCAGAGGCCGAAGGGTCCGGGTCGACCCACGTCCCGCCGGCGAGCTCCACGACGGGCCGCATGCTGAAGAACGCCGTGCACCGGACCCCACCCATGGCCCCCGCCGCGGCGAGCAGCAGCTGGCTGTGGCACGTCAGCACGACGGGCCGCCGCATCCCCGCGAACGCCGAGACGAGCTCGACAACCGCGTCGTCCGCGCTGAGATGCTCCGTGAACCGCCCGCCCGGGACGACGAGCCCGTCGTAGCGCGACGGGTCCGCCGCCGCGGCGGCGAAGTCGGCGGTGACCGCGAGCCGGTGGCCCGGGAGCTCCGTGTAGAGCTGCATGCTCATGGTGATCGATGAGAGAGAGAGAGAGAATTGATGGTGGTTGTGGTGGAGGACGATTTGGGTGATGGTTACGAGTTGGTTTACCTCGAAGCCGAGGAACTCGTGGACGGCGGTGAGGCAGGACTCGCCGGGCTGCTTGCCCGGCGCGACGCAGTCGACGGCGAGCCGAGGGCGGCGAGCGCGTAGAGCGAGACGGCGGCCTCGTAGTCCTCCATGTAGTCTCCGCAGAGCATGAGGATCTTGCGGGAGGGCGCCATGGACGGACGGACGGACGGACCCCGGTTCTTGCTCCAGCGCAGTTCACCTAGCTCTCAGCCCGAACCTGCTCTAGCGCAGTTTTGCTTATGTTTGCAAAGAAAACAGAACCATCGCAGCATGATGAATGACGCTAATCCAAACGCTTAACAAGCTTGGCTCGGGTAGTTTGGTCTTCCATGGCTCTGTGTCATCAGAAATAGACAAAAACCGGACGTGTATTTGCAACAAGATAGCTTGTGGGGACTCTCAAACTAAAACCAAGTTGTAAATGGGATGGTCACTGGAATAATTTTGTTGCACTACTGAATAAAGATGGGGAAGCGCCCATGATGCAGTGGGTGATGACGAACCAAGACGAACAACAAGACGGCATAGCGGGACCGAAGCTCTATCCTCGCATGTCGTGTTATGTTATTGTGGACGCGTTTGGTGCGATGGCAGGGATTGCTCTCAAACTAAAGTCAAGTGTGTCGAGCAAAGTTGCTTCCAGCCCAGCCCAATAGCTGTCTGGTTGCTCCAGCCTTACTACTTCCTAGATTTTCCTGTCAGGGAGAAGAAACTAAAAACAGGAAGGAAAGATTAGTGCAGTACACTCCTGTCATCAGTAAGAAAAATACTCTCTGCTGAATTTTTCTAGTGTTGCAGTCGACAATTTTTCACAAACCTGAACAGGACTATAGATAATAACTTTTGACAGTATTCAGTATCCAAACAAAAACTTTTGACAGTATTTTCTTCTCTCTCGTTTTGTCCCTGCCCCTCTCATTTCAATTTGTTTTTTTTTCAGAGAAGTTCATTTCAATTTGTTGCTCGCATCTAGCTCGCAGATAGACAGATATTTCCCCTGGCCGCGCCGTCACGCTCGGGATTTATTCAGCAATCTGACCCCAACCGCCCTGGCGTTTGCTCAGCATCAATCCGGCAGCTGACGGGCGCCGTCAATCTAATTAATTAATTAAACTGACTTGGTACTACCTGCAGGTGATCACGGCAGATACTGCCGTTTTCTCAGCACTGTTGATAAGCTTGAAACCTGACACCAGAAGGTGTTGCTCGCGGAAAAATTAAGCAGTTTAGGATGGCTTCGATACGGAGAAAATTGCATATTTGGGACTCCAAACATTGCGCTTCGCAGTTTTACTATTGCTAACATTCACTTCATAAAAATAGGACTTCATGCAAGTTGATTCTATCGTCATTGGGTGTATTTTCTTTCTTTTTATTTTCTTTTTCATGTATTTGGCATGTGAATTGACCGTATTGCCCTTCCTTACTTTTGCAATGGCACGGTGGATTCCAATGGCAGTCAGCTCACTTCCTCTGCTCTGATCATCGTCGACCTCCCAGCTCCCACCAGTCACCATCGTCTCCCTCTGCGTAGCGTCCTGCCTCCACGTCGAGATGAGGCGCCCGGCAACGAGCAGTGGCGCTGTGCCTCTTTTATGACCTCCCGCAAGCCACACCGGCGGCAGACAGCAAGCAGCCAACCGCGCGTCACTCGTCGGCGGCACCACCTTCGATTTCATCCACCACGGCTCCACGACGCGCCTGACGCGGACGCCGTGTTCCCTTGTGCGGCCGCACCACTCGGGGAACACGCCGTGCTCGCTACGCAGGCGCGGCTGGCGCGTAGCCGCGCCGCGGCGGCGGCGGCGGCACTTGTTTCCTACCTTCGTGCCAGTGGCGGAACTTGAGTTATACTGGGCTCCGGCCCCTGTTAACAATGAGACATTGGTGAAGAATTCAGCACATGTCTGTTGCATGTCTGCTAATTTTGCATGGATGCATGCATATCTCACACATATCTCTTCTTCGTTAAGTCTGCCTAGAGATGTGAAACTTAACTCAGCTAACGGAAGTTGTGAAAGTTTTGCCATCTGACCTCCTCGGTTTCCTTTCACGCTCCGCCACTGCTTCGTGCCCACGGATTCCAGCGGAAGTGGGGATCCAAGGTTCTCTTCGTAGGATGAATGGTCCGTTGCTCTTCCTAGCCTCACGTCGCCAACTCCCGACTCGCCGGCGGCGTGGATTCTGCGCCGCCCGTCATATTTGCTGAATTCCTGCATGATATGATGTAAACCGGAGTACAGTTAGCAACATGCCAACATACTTATCTATACATCAAATCGTAGGCCAGGGAACCATCGTTTCAACGAGTTGTTCAAAATTGCAATTAAACATTAGAAGCTTGATTGTGTACAAGAGGGGCAGGCGCGGCCAGGCTGCCGCCGGCCTTGTCCAGGGTGGACGAGCACTGCCGCGACGCGCTCCGCTGCATGGTGCCGGCGCCGGGTTGGGACTATCGCTGGTACTCATCCTGTCATCCACATCTACATCACCCCAATCAAGTGCTTCCTCCAGGCGCTGTGGGCAGCCGTGGTCCTCGGATCCGTCGGGACCTACCTCGTCGTCGCGCAGCCGCTGGACGAGCGCCTGGTGCAGTACGTGCTAGAGCATCCGGCCGCCCTCGCGTTGCGCGGCAGCCACCGCCGGCCTCGTCCAGGGCAGCCTCGGCCAGGGCCCGTGCTGCCTTGGCCAGGCTGGAGCTGGAGGTGAGCGGCCTGGCGGCGGCCGCGGCCAGGTTGGCATCAGGCGGGGGGCAGCGGCCGCGGGTATGCTGCAAGTGGCCGAGGCTGCCTCGTCGGGCGGCTGGCCCTCCATGACCGCCGGCCCTAGGTCGTTGTGAGAGAAGTCGAACGGAGAGAGAAGAGAGATGATCGCGAGAGAGAAGAGAGATGACCGCGAGAGAAGTCCAACGGGAGTGAGAACGTAACTTGCGTGGTAAAAAAAAGCAGAATGGCAATACGGTCAATTCACATGCTAAATATATGAAAAAATAGAAAACAGAGAAAATACATCCAATAGCAGTAGAATCAAGTTGCACTTATTTAGAATTCTATTTTTTAGGAAGTTATTTTTACGAAGTTAATGTTAGTAACAGCAAAACTACGGAGCTCAATGTTAACGGTCCCGAATATGCAATTTTTCTCTTCGGCAACTGGCGCGGCGCCGCCGCCGTCATCGATCTCGTCAGCAATGGCAGCACGCCATGGCTGCAGAGCATCGAGCTACCTCGGTGGCTGGGCAGGCAGCTCCGTGTCCCCAGAAACCGAGCAACCATCGTCTCTTGGACCTTTACAGCGCGCGATAAAGATGGACAGCTTCCCCGGCGCTGTTTGGCTTCGCGCGCGCGCGACGGTCCGTACGCCGGCGAACATGGCACTGCACGAGAGATTCGGGAGGCCACAGCCAGCGCCCTCTCCTTGGCACTGCACGAGAGATTCGGGAGGCCACAGCCAGCGCCCTCTCCTTCTTCGCCTTGCACCGCCGCCGAATCGACCCCTCCGAGTACGGCGGGAGCGTCCCTCCGCCCGCCGCCGCCGCGCCCGGGGCGGCCGCTGCTTCGACCCGCCGCCGAACGCCGCGGCCCAGACCGAGGGACATAAATGCAAAATATGGAGCCGGATATTTATACACACACCCCTAGATCCGAATCAGGGGGTCATATGTAAATATCAGGGGCTGTTTTGCGAAATTCTGAAACCGTTCAAGGGACCGATACGCGAAACATGCTCGCCGCGATCCACGCCGATTGCGGCGCCGCGCGAGGAGGCGATGGCTTCCGTTCCGCCGCCCGCGCCCGGCCGGCAACGTCCTCCCGGGCAAGGCCTCCGCCATGAGATGCTCTCGCCTACCCGCCGCATTCTCCTCCGCCGCCCGCGGCCCCGCCGTTGACCCCAAGCCGTGCGCCGACTCCATTCCCAGAAGGGATTTGATTTCGATGGAGGAGCTCGCCGGGATTTGTAGCCGGCGGCGGTACTGCTCGGGCAATTGGTGGAGAAAACGCAAGGGAGGAAGAGGCACCATCACTGACGAGCTCCACCAGAGCGAGTCGATTCAGACACCGTTCGTCAGCTCCAAAACAATAACGTTTCACAAGCTAAAACTCCCAGGAACCATAAGAAGCCTATATAAACGTTGTAGCCCTAAGAAGCCTCTCCATGTTTCAGTAAGGACACTACTTGGGTAAAAAATGCACGTTTTGAAAGATACAGAGCTCCAATGTTGGGCAAAAATATGCATTTTGCTAAAAATTCAGAGATGTGCAATGAATTACTTTTTTTGCAAACTTTGGGCTGGATTTCAAGGGCCAATATGTTGTAGATTATGGTCAAACTTGATCCGACTGTAATCTGGAATATAGGAATATAAGTTCTAGAAAGAAATGTTTGAGAGTTTATGAGCAAAGTTTGGAGAAAAACTAGTGCCTAAGGGACTGCGTTTTTCAGACTTGGACGATTTTCAGGTTAAGGCTGATGAATACATGGATTTTGACCAGATTCCGATTGCGTTTTTGAATGCTTAAATTAACTTCTCACACTTACACAACAAAACTGGATCAGATTATATATGTTGGACTACAAACCTTATGTTGGACAAGGGCGAACTGTTTAGGCAAAATCAATTTTAATAAGCACTCAAACATGACTCTGCTCACATGTCAGGTCCACGACAATCTCCTCCAGCTCTCTAGCTGACGCTGTCAACCTCAAGTCCATGCCTGTAAGGTCAACTAGGTCTGCTCGAGATCAAGACAAATTTAGTCAGGCATTATGTGCAGTGGACACTAAAGAGGAACCGGCAAAAGTGACTGTGTGTGAAAGCCTGAATGGTCTGTTCTGCTCGATTTCTCCATGGTTACAGAGAGGAATTTTGCAGGTTCAGATTGGGCACTCGTCCTGCCATCGGCAGGCTCAATGTCGGTAAGGAAGAAAGAACACGCAGGGAGCCATCCACTCCAATCTCCTTCCATCCGCCGGCCGGACCTCCGGGGCCGGGATGGACGCACGGGAGCAGCCTTTCCCGCCGCCGTCGCCGTCCTCTCGAGTCCTCATGCTGTCGCGAAGGCCACCTACCAGAGACAACCGGCGGCGGTTCGACGATCTCCTCGACATGGAGCACGGAGGGTGCGATCCTTCGCCCGCCGCCACCGCGGCGCGCCGAGCCGCCTCTGCTTCAATCCGCCGCGGAACACCACGACCCAGACGAGGGGCCTATATGTAAAAATAGGGATAAATATGTTCACACAGACCTCTGAATCGGATCGCGATTACTATCCGATTTAGGGGGTTATATGAAAATACCAGGGGCTATTTTGCGAAATACTGAATCCGTTCGAGGGGCCGATTTGCAAAACATTTTCACCTTGATCCGCGCCGGCGAGGCGGCGAACGCTTCCGTTGCGCCCGCCCGCGCTCGGCCGGTGACGTCCTCTCGACCACGTCCTCCACACCATGAGACGCGCTCGCCTATCCGACGCATTCTCCTCCCCCGCCCTCGGCCTCGCCGCTGACCCCGAGCGTGCGTTGATTCCTCTGCAATCAGACACCACGCTCAGGCAGCCGCCGGCCCTGCCCCGCCGTCCAGAACGCAGGAAGGGGACAAGAGACATGGAGCAGGCCAGAGGCACGCGCATGGGCACGCTTGATCGATCTGCACTCTCCGGCCAGTATCTCAAGCCTGGCGAGGTGAGGACTGAGGAAACTCTGCAAATTCCTTCAGATGTGCAGACATTCCTCTGTTCCAATCAAATGCTCAGATTCAGCAGGCCAAGAGATGTGAGCAGCTGCTGCAAGCCTGAAACGGATTAATTCTGCAGTGAGCGATTGGAGTGGTGAAGAGGAGGATGGATCATCGCGCGACGGCGGACAGTTACAGAGAGGATTTTCTTTGCAGGTTCAGATCGGGCACTCGTCCTGCCATCCGCAGGCTCAATTATGGTAAAGAACTGAAGATGAAAGAACACGCAAAAATTTCAGTTGGTTATCATAGTTGCGATTATTGAGCTTCGAATTCAGTCCAGCCAAAACTGGGCAGAACAGGAACTTGAGCCTGAGACTGAATGAAACTCTCTAAGGTGAACATTAGGAGAACACTAATCAGTCAGTGCTAGGTACCTTTTAGCAATCACTTATTCCACTGATTCAGAAGTGCGAGGTTCAGGATTCAGAAGCAGCCTGCGGCTGTGGGGCACGGTGTCATGTGGCCAACATCAGCGCGCCGGCGCTAGGTCTTTGGTTGCAAGCGCCTCGACCGCTGCCATGCCCTCGCAGTGCCCGCACCACACCTCTCACCGTTTCAACTCCGAACACGACGGCCTAGTTTACGGCTTCGTCTCGCGCCTTGCGCAAGCGCCAGATGCCTCCAGCCAACCACCGGCCGGGCCTGCCTCCGACGCCGGATGCAGCAATCTGCTTCGCAGCCGCCGTTGCCGTCCTCACGCACACCTACCACCGTCGGCCGGCCCGGGCTGTCGGTGTGGGAGGCCTCTGTGGCTGCAGTGCAGAGTCAGATCGTTGGTTGGTCCTGCTCCGCCTTGTACGAGGAAGCCGCCGACTTTCCCGGCGACGGTTGGCTTCGCGCGCGCGCGCGACGATCTGTACGCCGGCGACAAACATGGCACTGCACGGGAGGTTTGGGAGGCCACAGCCGGCGCCCTCTCTTTCTTCGTCTTGCACATCCGCCGAGCACCCATCTAGTACCGCAGGAGCGTCCCTTCCGCCCGACGCCGCCGCGCGCAGGGCCGCCTCTGCTTCAGTCCGCCGCCGAACACCACGACCCAGACGAGGGACCTATATGTAAACATATGGATAATTATTTACACACAGACCCCTGAATCGGATCGCGACTATTAATCGCGATCCAAATCAGGAGGTTATATGAAAATAGAAGGGGCTATTACGCGAAATACTGGATCCGTTTCAGGGGCCAATCTGCCAAACATTTGCGAAATATGGGATCCGTTTGAGGGGCCGATCTGCCGGACATTTTCTCCTTGATCCAGACGTGCTGCACGGCACTACATGACACGAGCACGGCTCCGGCACGACATGTTTTGGCATGACACAACTAGCACGAAAGCTTAGTCGTGCTGTGTCGTGCCGTGCCGGCCGCTCAGCCCAAGCACCGCACAATGCACATGCGGCCGTGTTGTGCCGGCACGACGACACGGTCGGTCCGGCGTGCCCGTGCCGATCCTAGCCCGTTACCGGCGGCGGTGCAAACAGCAGCAGCTCCGGCAGCGGGCATGGGGAGGCCGACTGTGGGCGTGGGGAGGCCACCGTCAGCAACGACGCACGCGGGGAGCCTGGCGGCGGAGACAACGGGCGCTGGGAGGCCAGCGGCGACGACGAAGGGCACGGGGAGGCTGACGGCGATGACGAGAGGAGATCTCCAAAGGAGGTTGGAGAGGACGGCCATGGATCTGCCAGAGGCGCTGGGAGGAGGAGGCAGGCGAGGGGCGCGGGGGCGGCGGCCACGGGACGGCGGCGATGAAGGCGAGAGGCATAGGGAGACGGCGTCCACGGGATGGCGGCGAGCGTGGGAGTCCGCAGCGGCGGCGAGAACGGCAACGGGCGCGGGGAGTCCGTGCTCCGCGACAACGGTGAGGATGGCGACGGGCGCGGGGAGTCTGCGCTCCGCGGCGGACGCGGGGACGGCAAGGTGTACGGAGGCTGCGGATTGCGAGGTGCGTGGAGGCCACGGTGGTGGTAGAGATGGCGAGATGTGTGGGCGTCGGGGACGGAGAGGGGTCTGGGCAAACGATGGGGAAACATAGGCACGAGGCAACCGTGTGTGAGAGATAAGAGAGAGGAGGCACAAGCTACAAGGTGCCGTTGAGTTGGAGAAAGAATTAAGCTTCAAAGGAAGTACTGGGCCGTAAATGGGCCTAATCGTGCCAGGTCTAAAACCGTGTCGTGCCCGTACCGGCACTACATGTTGAGATTTCAGCCCACGCACCGCAATATGACCGTGCCGTATTGGCACCGGCACTATTTCCACTGTATTAAACCGTGTTCGTATACTATTTTCAGTATTGGATCTCGTACGGCCAGCAGGCACGACCTAATAGGCCATCTATACCCATGCGCCGACTCCGCAGTCAGCAGCCACGGAGCCACCACCGCGTCACCGCCTCGACGCTCAGGCCGCCGCTTTCCGTACCCCGCCGGCGACCAAAACGCAGGAAGGGGCCAAGAGATATGGAGGCCACCGGTGCGGGCACGGGCACGAGCGCCCTCCACCGCCGCCGGCCGGCCGATCGATTTGCAGCCAGCGTAGTAGCAGTGTCTCAAGCCTGGTGAGGTCAGCTGGTCAGGAATGCTCTGCAAGTTCCTCCAAAATTTGGCAAATGTTCTCCTTTTTTTTTGCGGGTAAAAGCGATTCTGCTTTCAAAATGCTCTCTCTTTTTGATCGATTAATAAAATGTAACAAAGTTACAGTAGACTACCATTTGTTTCCCCATCCCAGCATATTTTATGCATGTAAAATGTCCGACGCTTGAGCCATGGAACCTTGGGGTTTCGTAGAATCTGACCTGAACACAGCCAAGCTATATAAAATGTTTTCTTTTTCGTATATGACTAATTTGCTCCTAAAAATCTTATTTGCACTCCCGTTGCATGATCAAACACAATCGATCTTCACTCGTGCAGCAACAATCACTTGTTGATTAGGAGGTCCGCGGGCAGTTCTCGAAGCCGTCTCACTTGAGAAGATTTTATCCTGGATCTGCGGTGTTAAACTGAGTGAGGTTTAAAAACCATATCCATGCATGGGCTCTTCAATTGGCACGTAACAGATAATTGGACACTTGTTCCACTTCTCAGCACAAGACCTGGTACAGAGAAAATGCCCATTTAGTGAATTAAATTTTTTTAGCTACTCCCTCAGTTCTAAATTATATACGTAGACTAATATATCTAGATGGAAAAGCCAAAACGACTAATATACCTAGACATAATATATCTAGATGGAAAAGCCAAAACGACTAATAATTTAGGACGGAAGAAGTATATCTAGATCGGAAATATTAAATTAGGATTAACGATGATGGGGTGGCACATCACCGCCGGTTCAAGAACCAGCGGTGCTGCCCGTTAAAAAAATCCATCCCTCCGCCCCGCGCGCTGCTGGTCCCCCACACTCCCCACGCGCCGCGCGCCGCCGTTGCTCCCCACGCCGTGCGACACCGTTGCTGGCCCCGCATCGGCCGCCCTACGCGTCGCGCTAGCAGCCCGTGCGCCACAGCTCCTGTGCCGGCTGCATTTGAGGAGGAGCAACGAAAGAGCTAGCGGCGGTGGAGGGAGGAGCGGGAGAGGATGCACGAGGAAGAGGGAGCGGCGGGTGAAGAGGGAGGGGTGGGGCGGTGGGGGAGAGAAGGGAGGAGAGGGAGGAAAGGGGGCAGGGGAGGTGAGGGAGCTTCCTGAAGAGAGGAGATTGAAAATCATTATCGGGTTATATAATACAATTATATCTAATATAACCGCGGATTCCTATTAGAACCGGCGGTGATAGTAATTATATACCGTTCTGGTTGGAATTTAAATCAAATAATAGCAGCACGCACACGAGCCCAACAAACGCAACACGACACGGAGCCCACATGAATGAAAACACGGCAGCAGCGGCGGCGGCCGTACGTGTCGAAGGTAATTAATCAAAGATCGGTGTGCCGTGTGCAGTGTATGCTGGTGGTTGGGAGGTGGCCAGCCGACCTGCGACTGAGAACGAGAGACGACGACGACGTAGACCAGCTGCACACGGAGCCTCCGTCGCCGAACAGCTTGATGTATACTAGTGCAAGACGCGGACTCGGAGCTGAATCCATTTATTCATGCATGGCCGATCCACACACACACACACACACAGAGACTGCTGGCGTCGCGGAGGCGACGAGGCGGCGGCGCGAGGTGACGCGTGCCAGCGCAGCACAGTACCGACGGCGACCCCCTCCGCCGCCCTCTCTTCCTTCCCCTCTCCCGGTAAGCGCCGCCCTCCTAGCTTCCCCTCACCGGCGGCCAGCGTGGGAGAAGAGGACGAGCGCGACCTCGGCGTCGCAGAGGATGGAGAGCTCGTACGCCTTCTTGAGCAGGCCGTTCCGGCGCTTGGAGAACAAGATCTTAGTCTCGATCCGCTGCAGCACCACCTTCCCGCGCCCCATGGCCTGTCCTTCCGATCGATCTCAGAGACTCACACCCTTCTTGGTTCGCCAGTCGTCGTCGGAGCGGAACCCACCGCCGTCGGACCGCAGGATCAGCGGGAGCTCATGACCCTTCCTGCTGCCGCAGCATCACCAGTCGTCGTTGGAGCGGTGGCGTAGGATGACGACGCCGCGGCCTTGACGCCGTCCATGTGGATCACGGTCGCGGGCTCGCTCATCTTCTTTTCTTTTGGATTGTTTGATGCCGGACAATCTTTGAATGCTCTGTCGTCCGTGCTGTATTGGATGAGAGCAATCCAAGCAAATTTATACCTGAAGAAACAGGGGAATTGCTTCGCGCTGATTAGCTTGTTTTTTGATTCGTGCATTGCAGGAGTGGTTGATCCTCCAATTCCTGGTCCTGCACCATCATGCTGGAATTGCTCCTCTTCCTTTCTAACTGCTCTCCAACTTTTTGAGTGCTGATTTGGGAATTAGTTCTAATTGGCACTTCCGTGCAGAAAGTCATTACCTGTGAATGTATTATTCTCACTATCATTACCTTACTGGACACACTTAATTGTGTGAATCTGACCAATATTAGCAATCAGAGTAGCTGCTAACTTCCTTGCTTCAATTTTGCATAAGCAGAAATGCAAGCGAAAAGGGAGAAAAAGGAGTAGCTGCATGTCTATTTTTATTAAGTCTGTCAGTGGAGATTGCCACTGCAATTTTTATTAACTCGAGAAGATTGCTTGGCTAACTCTTTCAGAAGCTGTTAGACAAATCCTAGTGCCAATTGGTACGAAGTTTTGCTAAGCATTATTGATTTGTCCTGTGAACTCTTGTAGCTTGTTAACTGCTAGTACGTTTGAGCAAAGGTTGGTCTGAATATTTACAGGTTCAAATATTGCAATGATTCATACAACTGTAATTCTGCTAGCAGTTCAACTTAGAGCCGTATTGCGGTTGCAAATAGTGTCCAATATCTTCATGATTGTTAAAACGATGATTGCGGTTGCAAGTTGTCTACCATTCTTTTCCTAATCAATATTTTAAAACAAAAGATAAATTTATAGTCCTATCTCCATATTGTATGAATCATTATGCTTTCACATTGCTTGTCCGATAGTTGGAGAAATTTCAAAATTCTCCATAACCAGCTATTACTGGTATTTGCAGGGATGGAAAGTGTTGCGGATAGGAGATGTCTCAAGTTTGCTGAGCCCAAGTGCATGGGTACAGAAGCTCAGACAGGGCAGGGAATAATCTGAATTCAGAAGCTCTTGGTGATCAAATGAGTCTCTGAACCCCAGCTTGGGCCGGAAGCTATGTACTCTCTAGCCTGTGTTCTTTAGCAGCAATTATAGTAGTCTGTAGTAGCATGGGGATTTTCTCTTTTTCGTCGAACGTTGTAGTTGATGTAGTGGTTATGAATTTCCGTTCTGCTCAGCATTGTGATTGTGTACTCTGTTTCTTTCACCTGAACAAGCTTTTCTTCTTCTATCGGGCACGCATACTCCTGTGTAACTTCCAGTCCAGCTGAACACAGTTTTGTGGGAATGGAATGGTTCAATGACAGGATTTGAACCAGATCAGGATTGAGTGAAGGAGGGGGATTCACTAAATCCTGTCCCTGAACGGTTACTGGACAGGAACAAAACCAAAACAACCGAACGAGCCCTTAGTAGTAATCTGTGGCTGATCCTGATAAGGAGGAGTCATTGCTGCTGGTGTTGGTTAGATTGTTAGCTGATCATACCACCTGTTGTTGCCGGATACTAATCTACTCGATACGGTAGTTGTCGATCAGGTTGGAGATCGACCCGGCCGGCATCATCCGTGTCGAGTCGCTCTCGTGCACATTACGTGCGCCACCGCTCTTCGACTTTATATAATTATCACCGTGCGTATCTAGGAAACTAATTAACACGTGTGTGGTTCCCTCGTTCATATTAAATTAGGTCCTATTTGGCACAGCTTCGTGGATAGATTTACAAAGAGCTTCACTCGATGTTATGCCAAACGGATATTAATAGTAGTGGCTTCATCTACGAAACACCTGGTAACAGCGGAGCCAGGCCCCGGGCTGGGCGTGCTGCAGCCCGGGTCCTTAGCCAAACAAATCAATGGTAAATCATATAAAATCTGATGGACTAAGGTCTAATTTTAGCAATTTATGTTTGCTTATGGCCTCAGCCCGGGTCCATGCTTGATCCTAGCTCCTCCCCTGCCTGGTAAAGTTGTTTCCGATTTACACTAGAAAGGAGAAATCAGAAATGGTAGCTTCGACCGGGCATGCATCGGATGAAGCTAAGCGCGTACGGGAGACTGAAGGAAGACCATGTGCACGCATGGCCTGCCGGCTGCCGTCCCATGGATACCGCCCCGCGCGCTACGAGGGAGTTGGGCCGGCACGCAGGCAGCAGCAGCAACAGGCCACGCACTGCTGGGAAAGCTAGCGACCGGCCGGCGGCAGCAAGGGAGCGGGGGTCGTCGCCGGCAGTCGGCGGTGTAATGAGGTCAGTGCGTTCCGGTTGGGGGGACGGGAGGAGAGAAAATACGGGAGGACGACCGACCTGGCAATTGAAGGGGGTGATCCGATCCAATCATCCATGCAGTCGGTCAAACAGGGTCCATCCCGTCCGGCCGGCCTCCCTCTGCTCGGCTGCTGCTCGCCTCACAAACAAGTGGCCGCGAGTCTCGCTAGCTCCATTACTGCACGCTCCGATCATCACCTAGTGGTAGTACTGCAGCGGTGGTCTCTGCATGCTGCCGTGCCTCGTGAAGTAATCCGGCACGTGCATGACCGGGTCATCTACCTAGCTAGTGCATGTGAACGAGGGATGGATCAGCTGCTGCAGTACCATTGGTGAGGCCGACGCTGCAGACAGCGGAGCCCTCGAGCCGATCGACCTGCATGCAGATCGACGTGATCCGGTGGCTGCCGGCTAGCCGCCGGCTGCCCGCTGCAGCAACAGGCAACTGCCGGGAAAGCACGCGCGGCGCGCGCCGAGGCGATTGCTGCTGCTGCTCTGGCCTCTAGGCTGCATGCCGACCTGATCAATGCGATCGGTTGGGGAGGAGCGAGGCCCATCTGCGGTCTGCCCATGGAATGAATTAGAGAGAGATCTCGGCTGCCGGCAGCCATGCAGCAGCGCGGCAGGCCGGCCCTGACGCTGGCAGGTGGCAACGCAGAACGCAGAGCCCTGAGCCCAGGGAGCCCGGCCGATGACCTGATCGACGTCGTGGGGTGTGGCTGTAGGCTGCAGCAAAGCAACAGGCAACTGCCCGGAAAGCGCGCGCGCGCGCCGAGTAAATGGGTTCAGCTGGTTGGTTGGTTGGGCGAGGGTGAGGCTCGTCAGCGCGCATGGGAATGAAGGAGATCGAGCCGGCCGGCAGGCAGGCAGGGATGCAGCGCGGGAGCGGTCAGACCACCGGGCCCATGCATCTCACCGCCTGATGACCGGCCAGGCATGTGGCCTCCACCGCCGCCTCGGCAAGTGGCCTCGTGCGCTGATTGCTTCATCCCTTGACCACTCGCGCGCGGCAGCCGGGGAGGGAGCACGGCGAGCAGGGCGCGCGCGCCCGGCCGGCGATCGACGACGGGGACGAACGCATCTGCCACTGCAGGCTGGCCGGCCGCGCTGACCTTTCCGGGGAACGCACGCATCGAGGCCGCCGATCGGGGGTCAGGTCGCGACTGCACCGCGCGCCGCGCGTCAGCTGCTGCTACGGCAGCCGCCGCCGCCGGAATGCTGCGCTGTTCCTAGCTAGTGAAGCAGCGCGCGCTGGCCGCAGGCAGGAGGCAACTGCACTGCACGACACCGGCTCGGCCGGGCCGGTCACAGCCAGAAAACTGTTTGCGATCGCTGCTTTTCCTTTCTTTTTTTATAAACGCTGCTGCTGCTAGTCCTGGTCAACCTGCATTGGGACGCGAGACGCGACGAGCATATGGTCGAAGCCCTCCGTTCTCTCTCGTCGTCTCCGGCCGGCCGGCCGTTTTCTTGCGCGCGCGGTTTACCGCCGCAGGCACGCCGCCCGCACGCGGCGCCGCGGGCGGACGGCAGGGCCGGAACGCCTGCCAGCAGGTACAGTAGTAGGCGGGGATGGATGAGCGGCCGCGCGCGCACGCATCAGCCTGCTGCCAGGCCAGGCGGCAGGCCCCCAGCAAACCCGATGTCGCCGACGACCGCCGCGGCGGCGGCCTTGGATCGCCTCGGCTTCCGTCAGCACGACCGGAGCTGGGCCAACGCGACGGCAGGAAAGACGTGCGGTACACCGTCAGGAGAGGGAGCGTGGGGGATGGGAGTTGCTCGTCGTGGCATGGCTGCCGCGGCGTCGTCTTTGGTTAAGTGCGCGAGCGATCGGTAGATCGGGGTCGCCATTGCAGGTCCAGCCTTCCACTACACATGGCCAGAAAGAAGTTAGCAGGCCGATTAAGCGAAGGAAAAAAAATCCGAAGAGTACTGAACACACACACGACAAGGGGAAAAAAACACCGCAACGGGTTCCTTTGCTCACACGCATTTGTAGAAGGAGGAAATGTACGGATTCTCGTTCTTTTAGGCTAATCACGGTCGGCTTTCATGACGAGTTTTATGGTATTAATTACCATAAAACATCAACATTTTTTATGATGGGCACTGATTTAATGAGGGAAGAGAATGAACCAGTTTCATCCCCACGACACTCTGCTAACTCGTTTCCAAGACGTTGTAAATGGCGTGAAACGACTACTGTGACCGCCACTGTTTCACGAGGGATCCTGTGCCACACTAGATCAACTAGTATTTAATTACACTGGTTAGCTTTGGAAACAGTGAAATGAAACTCTCCATTGAGGCATATTGTTTCATTCATCCTCCAAGCTGATGTGGCATTCTTGAAAATAGGAATATGAAACCTCCCATTGTGATTAGCCTTATAATCACACGACTTCTCGCATTTGTAGGTCCTATAAGTTGTCTGTAGCATGGCATGAGTCAGCTGTTATAGGCAAACTAATATAATTGTCTATTAGTGTCATAACAGTTTTGCACGCATTAATGATTTATCTTTTTGCTTGAATGTGATGGTTCAACACTGCTGTGCTAAGAGCATGTCTGGTTCCAATGGTCTAAAGTTTATTTAGACCTGCACTTTTAGCCTACCTGTTTAGTTCTAGATGGGGCTAAAAGTGCATGTCTAAATTTTAGACTTTATTAGACCATTAGCCCCTCCAAAGTGGACTAAAAGGGATTAAAAGGGTCTAAAAGTAGTTCAGGGGGTGCAAAAGATACACCCTGCGCTCCCACCAACCATCTCTTTCTACCACCCCTACCCACTCTCTAAAGGGCATTAATTAAGGATAAAGGGGTCTTTTTAGGCACCCGATAGACTAAACTTTAACCCTTGCATCCAAACAGCAAAAGAGGCTAAACTTTAGCCCGCATTTGAGGGCTGATCTTTAGCCCTTGAGCTAAAGTTTAGCGCAAGTATCAAACAGGGCCTAGAACCACGATTGTCCCCTGTACATTTTGAGTGCATCCAAGACGTAAAGGACACGAGTAACGCAAGCACTCTTGACTAGCTCCTCTCCAATGCAAAAAAAAAGGGCTCTTAGAAAGGTTCAAAAGCGCAGTGTCTGTTATAGTGTTATGGCACTTAGCTTTAACAACCATAATCAAACTAAAACCTCTTTTACACGGCAAAAAAATGTGAACCGTCCTCCAACAGATGCTCCATACGCCGTGGTAGAAAATAAAGTATTACTACTACTTTTAACACAATCACTAGCTCTAAGCACCTACTTCTTCCGTCCTAAAAAATGCAACTACGACGATGCACCTGGGCAAGTTGTCGAGGTGCACCACATTTTTTCGGGAGAAGAGGGTACTCCGTATGCCCATTGAAAAAATTAAAGGGTTATTTTTCTACATAAGGTAAAGACCAGCTCTATGCACCTCTGTTTTTTTAGCAGAAACAAAAAAATATTAAATACGTACCGAGATGTCTCAGTAACCTAGTTCATAATACAAACCGGAAGATCATCCGCTAAGGGCCCGATTGGTTTCTAGGATGAGGCATCCTAGCTCGCATCAGCGCAGCCTAGCTGAGGTGGAACAACCTCTCCCGAGCCAGGCTCCGCAGAAACGCTGATGGGTTTCGTATCCCGCGAGCCAGGTTTGCTTGCTAATTTTGCATCACCTGAGACAGGCTGAACTAGAGATGCAGGCCTCCGGACAAGCGCAGCTCGCATCACACGAACCAGGCTGAACAACCAAACACGCTGAGCGCATAAGATGCTGAAACATGGGAGCCTGGCTCAGCCAGATGCAGGAGACCAATCATCTAGGAGTACTGAACAAGAAAGATCAAGATTGGCCAAATTTAGAGCATGAATTACCATGTTACAAGCTCCAGGTTATGCTGGTACTAACGGAAGCAAAAATTTGATGGCAAAAGAATTTTGAGCTGGTTAACTAGACGACCGTTGCCAACTCGTGAAGCTGGCAAGGAAGACCGACCTGCACAACAGTTTGCATGCAACAGGCGAAACAGCCAACCAGATCAACTGGCACGCGCAGCCCAGCAGCGCAGGACAGCGGCATGGCAATTGGCAACGGCAGCCCAGCGCACGTCGGCACCGCAGCACCAGCGCGCGGCAGGTTCGCGGCCAGGCCGCCGGCCGCGCCCGCGCCGAGACCCCGCGGGCGGCGCCGCGCGTCGTCAGCAGGCCGGCGGCCAACTCGCCGCCTGCCCCCGCTGCCACGCGCATTTACTCGCCCGGGCCGGTCGAACTGAACCCGCCTGGGCTGGGCGGGCGCTGCCCCAACCCCCCTCCCCTCTGCCACCACCACCGTCTTAATGGTCGCTCCGGTGGTTGCACCCACCCAAACCCTTCGCCCGGCCGGCTCACCGTGCCCGCCTGGTCTTCCCTTCCCCCATCATCCCCGGCGACCCCTATATATACGCGCCCAACCTCCCCGCCCCACCTTCCAAGCCCACACGCCCCCTCCCCTCCCTCCGTCCTCGACTCCGACTCCTCTCTCCACCCCACAGCAGCTCATCTAGCTAGCCCTGTCCTTCTCCACCTCGCCGCGCTAGGCCGGGCACCATGAGCGGCGCCGTCCAGCAGCAAGCGGAGCCCGCCGGCGCCGCCGGGAGCCCGACAGTCATCCGCAACGCCCGGCACCGCCCGAGCACGCTCAAGCTGTGCTACCACCTGGCCGTCTCCAACTCCCTCTACCTCCTGCTCGCGCCTTTCGCCGCCGCCCTGGCCCACCGCCTCTCCCGCCACCCGCTCCCCGACCTCGCGGCCGCCGCCCGCTCCGCCCTCACCGCGAACCCGCCCCTCGCCGTCGCGCTTCTCGGCCTCGCCGCCGTCCTCGCGACCGTCTACCTCGCGCGCCGCCCGCGCGCGGTCTACCTCCTCGACTTCGCGTGCTACAAGCCGGGGCCCGAGCACGTGGTGACCCGGGAGACGTTCATGCGGCAGTCGGCGGCGGCGGGGGTGTTCACGGACGAGAACCTGGCGTTCCAGCGCAAGATCCTGGAGCGGTCGGGGCTCGGGCAGGGGACCTACTTCCCCCGGGCGGTGCTCAACTCGCCGCCCAACCCGTGCATGGCGGAGGCCCGCGCCGAGGCGGAGGCCGTCATGTTCGGGGCCATCGACCAGGTGCTCGCCAAGACGGGCGTCCGGGCGCGTGACATCGGGGTGGTGGTCGTCAACTGCAGCCTCTTCAACCCGACGCCGTCGCTCTCCGCCATGATCGTCAACCACTACAAGCTCCGCGGGAACGTCGCCAGCTACAACCTCGGTGGCATGGGCTGCAGCGCCGGGCTCATCTCCATCGACCTCGCCAAGCAGCTGCTCCAGGTAACCAACCCAGATCCGTCATCGTTAGCGATTGGTTAGGATTTTATCTTTTGCTTCTTGGCATCCGCGATCGAGAGTTCTCGAGAGGTGACGAGGTGAGTGTGCGTGTTCTGGTGGGTTTGTTCAGCGACCGTCGCTGGAGGTAGGTGCTGGTTGGGGGTTTGAAACTCGATCGATCGCCACCGGTGATCCCGGAACGGACGGTGGAGATCGAGTGCACGGATGAGGCAGGGTGCTTTCGACTTGCGTTGACTCTGCATGCGGTTGCACGGGTGCACGATCCATGTCAGTCGTGTCGCTCGTGCAGTGGTTGAAAGGTTGGTGGTACGAAAACCGGGTCCATGGAGCTGTGACGAGCTTTGACTGATGACCCCTGGGATTCATTTAGTTGGCATCAATCATTCTTGCTTTATGCGTGTTGGGCTGATGACTGCATCAACTTGGAGTACTACGACTAGCATGGCTTGTTTAATTGTGGATTACTAGTTATCGCTATCATCTCTTTTCCTGAAAAAAAGGAAAGCGATGGTGAATAATGTGTAGCAAATTCATGAGATTTGTTTTGTGTCAAATCAAGCTGCCTGATATCATTGTTAAGCAAATTTTAGATGTGTATGAAAGTACATACTGTAGCAAAATTCGGGAAAGTTTGAAAGTTTAGTAAAGCATTTCAGTTTGGCGAACTGAAAAATACTATACAAGCTCGCTAAATTCCACAAAATTTTGGCGACTTTGTCTTCAAAACTAAAAAAAAATGTATATGTTTATTTGGTCCTAATGAAGTACAAGTAGTCAAGTACTAGCCATTAGTAGGACTGTAGGACCAAGAAACCATCTTTTTTTTTGGCGACAAAATCTGCCGGTTTCAGCAGGTTGCCAAAATCAGTAGCTCCAGATCACACCCTAACTGGTCCTGGCAGCAGGAAGCGTCTAGAGAGGCCGTCGACGTGTGCGATCAGATGGGTCCAGGCCAGCTGATGGCCAATCACCAGCTAGCTGAACCAACACTGCTTCTTCTTCGTCGTCGTCCTTGCTCTTCTCTCTCTCTCTCTGTCTCTCGTAACGTTAGTAATGGCGACCGGCCGGTGGGTGGCTCGTCCACATCAACGCAGTTCAAGGTCGCCAGCCAGCCGCTGGCCTGCTGCACGTATCGCCTGCCTTGCTTGCAACCACAGGGTGGTGGTCTCCGCATGGGCGTGCAGCAGGGTCCCTGCGGCTAGTCATCAGCCATTGATGACGAGGACAGCTAGCTGACGGAAAGCTCGCGGAGTGAATGCCCTGCCACGCCCACCCGCGCGTCGTCGCCATAAATTCCGGTGGTTGGGGCGATCGCCGGCGGACGCACGGGGGGTTGACGACGACGACGACCACTACTTATCTGATCTTCATCATCATCAATCTGACCGGTCGACCATATGGCTGCTGCAGGTGCACCGTAACACGTACGCGCTGGTGGTGAGCATGGAGAACATCACGCTCAACTGGTACTGGGGCAACAACCGGTCGATGCTCATGTCCAACTGCCTCTTCCGGATGGGCGGCGCGGCGGTGCTCCTGACGAACCGCGGCGGCGCTGCCCGTCGCCGCGCCAAGTACCAGCTGGTGCACACGGTGCGGACGCACCAGGGCGCCGACGACCGCGCCTACCGCTGCGTGTTCCAGGAGGAGGACGCGTCCGGGCGCGTCGGCGTGGCGCTGTCCAAGGACCTGATGGCCGTCGCCGGCGAGGCGCTCAAGACCAACATCACCACGCTCGGCCCGCTGGTCCTCCCGATGTCGGAGCAGATCCTCTTCCTGGCGTCCCTGGTCGGGCGCCGCGTGTTCGGGCTCCGCTCGCTCCGGCCCTACCTCCCGGACTTCAAGCTGGCGTTCGAGCACTTCTGCATCCACGCCGGGGGGCGCGCGGTGCTGGACACCATCGAGGGGAGCCTGGGGCTGAGCGCCTGGCACATGGAGCCGTCGCGGATGACGCTGTACCGGTGGGGGAACACCTCCAGCAGCTCGCTGTGGTACGAGCTCGCGTACACGGAGGCGCAGGGGCGGGTGCGGCGGGGCCACCGCGCGTGGCAGATCGCGTTCGGGTCCGGGTTCAAGTGCAACAGCGCCGTGTGGCGGGCGCTGCGGGACGTCGACCCCGCGGAGGAGGTGGGGAACCCCTGGGTGGAGGAGATCCACAGGTTCCCCGTCGAGGTGCCCAAGGTCGAGAGCGTCGTCGCGGCGCCGGCGTCGTGAGGCTTTTGTTTGAACTGTGTGGAGAAATGGAGCGCGCGTCGAGTCATAAAGTGTGTGTTGGTCGAGTGAAGGTGTTGTTAAAGTGTGATGTAAACGTACAGGAAGTTTGGTGGTTGGTTTGAGATGTAGCTGACCTAATGTTGATTCTTTGGGCCGGGTTCATGTGGCATTTGGGGAATAAGGCCGGGCGGACTGCAAAATTGTACAAACCCAGAACTGATTATGATGTCGTAAGCATTGGCCGGACGTTGGGCCGTATTCGATACTCCAAAGTATATGGATCAGCCCAACTGTGGGAGCTAGCCCATTGGGTGGTGCCGAATTTTCCATTTTCATTGAGCAGCCCAACTTGGCCCAACAAGCACCTTGGGCTACAAAACCATTTTATCTATTTTTTCAACAACACCGAGGAATGAACTTGGCAGTCTCCAACTCTCTCGATCCTCCCGCTCGCAATCCGCAGCTGCGCGGCACGTGACGGCGCTGCAGGCTTCCGAGGTCGTCGCCGTCGAGGCCCCGTTGATCTTGACCGGCGGGGTCCGCGCACGGTCGGTCACGGAAGTGCTACGCGAGGCACGAGCATGCATGCGCGCGCTTGGCGTGCACGCCGCAAAGGGAAGATCTCTCTCTCTCTCTGCTCTCTGCTCTCCCTCTTGATTGCGCCATGGGTTGCGTCCATCGTGCTCAAAGGTCCAGCGTGACAGCGTGTAACGTTTACCAGTCGGTCAGTAGGTCCTACACGACTAATTAAACCAACCCCTAATCCCCTACGAGAGCATGACTACGATATGGGCACATGATTTTGATCCTGTGTGCGTCTGACCTGCTACTACTTCCACTGAGACAGACAGACATGTATCAATCTTAAAAGAAAAACTATACGGTAGTGTTCGTGATATGGCATACTACATAAGCACCACCTACGGAATTATAATGCACTGTGCCTAAATGTGTCTAGAAAAGAAACTCCTCCGATCATCCTTTTCATCTCTCCCTAAGCCTGTTCCTCCCCCATTTCTCGCATCTTGTCTCGGATATTTGTGATATCCATCATGATAGATTTTACGTAGTTTCTTCTTGAGGTTTTACGAAACAAACAATTTCTTGCATGAGACCCGGTCTCCCCCCCTCTCTCTCTCTCCCCTTTAGTGCTATTGCCAAATTAGCAATAGCGTCTATTTCAAAATGGTGGAAGTATATACATGTTCCTAAAAAAATCGACTGACAATGATCCCCTCGCGCGCAACACAACCGATTATTTATAGTCTCCAGATCAATCGGCTATAACTACAAATTAGACTCAGATAATCAGATGTGAATGATGTAGATGTAAATACTATCATTAGCCATAAAATAATATAAATATTTGAGACATGAGCTGATGTACTTTTGAGATAAATAATATTCCATTGGCTTAGGCTTAACCATGGCACTTCTTCAAATTCGACAACCAACGGTGACCGTGGGTCCTCGCGTCGCCTCGACGTCATATGATGCTCTTTTCGGCGTCTATACTCTCCTTCGGAATCTTCATTTGGATCGTCTTGGATATGAATTGTCCTCTCCTTTAGCCTTACCACCTCATATCGCATGTGTTCCTCAGGGTACCTTCTTTGTGGGCTTTCTGTTTCTGGCGACTCTTCATCTTCTGGGCAATAAGCCTGTTCCAGCAGCCTCCTCTTCTCTTGTGTTTGCTGTTGCAGTTGACAGCGCATCTCATCTTCTTGTAACCGTTGGTACTGCCTCATGGCCTCCGCTTCAGACCCTTCGGGCGCTTCCCCTTCTCCCTTGTCTGCATGTGGGATGTTGACGGCTGCGCCGCTCGAGCGGCCTCACGTGCTCTCACGGCCGCTTCGGCCAGCTTGGCCTTGATTCTTTGGTATGCCGTGATGTCCTCTGCTGGCACTCCATGCCTTCGAGCTGGATCTTGAGCTATCTGTTTGCCACTTCTTCTACTTCGCCTTCTTTGGTGTTGGTCCGGTTCTGCTCCGGCATTGTGACGAGAGCTTGCATATCACTCGCGTGCCTCGTCGACGTGCTGGTTCTTTTCTTCTTCTGTGCCGTGTGGTCTGTTGGCGAAGCACGGTGGGCGCCAAAACTATTGGTGGAGAGTACCCTTTGGAATGAAGAAGCACCACAAAAGCCCCAAAATGACACAAAGGCACAATCACACACTAAGAACCCTTCGGAGTAGAAAATGATATTCTATATGATAGGGATCAACCGCCCCATCAACTACAATTACAAGGGTATTTATAGTGGCGGTTCACCTACCCCTTTGGTTATTACACCTTTTTACCCCTCAACTACTACATTCCAAGAATATTCCAGGGGTATATGGTAATTTTCTATCTAATCACCCTTTACAGCTCATCACGCCCTTCGGGCCCACCTTGGCCCGACCATCTCCCTCTTCGTGGACCTTCGGTATTCGAGCTTCGCCTTGCCTTTGGCCACGGCCTCCGCGGCCTTCGAAGCGATGTAGCCTCACTTAGGGTTTATCCTTCACCGAAGATCGAAGCGATATAGCCTCACGCCAGGTGCCAAGTTCCGCGGGGGACGAAACCTCAGAAAAAAGAGTGGCGACGCGTTGAACGTTATATTGATCGAGAGATAATTTTACTGGTTAGGGGTATATATTTATACCCTGGACTAATACTCCTGGTTGAGTCCGTGCAAAACTTTCCTAAAAAAAAATCTAAACGAAATATTAACATACACTGGCTCCAATTTTTCTTTTGTAGAGTCCAAAAGTTTCCTTATCAGTTTCTTTTCATATACTCCATCGGTCATAAAATTACTAAATTTTAGTGCGAACAATATATCTATATACTTTAACACTTAAGAAGTTAAGATATGAAAATACTTGAAAACGGTCACATATATTTTTTGTAGTATTTAATTTTTGGCGTGACATCTTTTGTGTATTATCCCACAGAAAATCGTAGTCAAAACATAGCTTACCAAGAAGAACCCATGAGCATTCATATCATGCATGCACGCTCTCCTGTACACAATTTTTTTAATCACTTTCATTTTCCAAATATATGTATTAATAAGATTTACTTAATGGATTCACAATATCTTGATAATACTTTTGATGGACTGTTGATTTAGAGGTGTTAATAAGTACTATATTGGTATTTGACCTTGTAAATTGGCAACTGCATTGAGCCACTGATGCTTGAACAAGATAGCTACTTCTTTTTTGTGAGACAAACAAGGTAGATATATACCGAACGTGAAGATTTGCCACTGGTTTCTGGCGGGGTAAACGGGTGCTAGTCTTGCTTGGAGATCGAGTTTTGTGTTCCATCCTAGCGAAGCAAAGTGGTGAATCCTAGGTCAAGCACATCCAGATCATCAATTTGTTAATGATTTTAGTAAACCTAGGTCATGCGTGTTTCATGGACTCCATTTCCAACCTCCATATGTATGCGTGCTCGCCAACAATCCACGCCGCGTTGCACGCCTCGGTTGTGCCAAACCATGATGATCTTTTTATCTCATCGTACTTTGTTCTTTTTTTCCCTTCAATTTGTACTCAAGCATGGTTTGGCCTTTTTCAAGTACAGACAAACTTAGTTGAGTGCAGCTGACGGCAGCCAAGTCAGTGTCAGCTATGTAACCTTATTTCAGTGTGTGACTAACAGTAACAATGGTGGTAGTATTTTCTGCGAAGCATTAGAAAATGACACAAGCAGTTGCGGACTTTTGAGGAGGATTTGGCCCCTGTTACAAAGGAAATCACATGATTAGTGCAGTTGGCCCTCCTAATCTACAGATCCTAAGCTGGATCCCAGTGAATTCCTTCGAATTAAACCTGGAATCTAGCCAAGAGGAAAAATGTTGATGATAAACCTTGCCAGTTTTGTACTGAACAGGAAACGGTGCACCATTTATTTTTTGACTGTTGTGTCGTCAAAGTGCTGTGGTCTTAACTGTCAGATACCTTCCTGGTTAACCTTGGTGCAGATTCTGAATCTGTAGCCCGTTGGTGGGTTAGCAACAACAAAAATAAGGTTATAAACAGTTTCTCGGCCGCATTAATGTGGTGCTTATGGAAGTTCCGAAATGAAATATGTTTTCATGGCAAACTTCGGATGGAGGAGAAGCCACTGGTGAGGAGACTAATCAACACAATGAAGAACTGGCGGCCTCTGTTCGTGGAGGGAGACTTGGCCACACTGAACCAAGCTCTAGCCGCTCTGCAAACCAAGCTGGAGCTGCCAGGGGATCTCACACATGTGGAGTTCATCGGTGGGGAACAAGTCAAGTTCAGAAGCATTGCCTTGGGATGCTCTCTACGAATGCACGGGGCTGGTGAATCGTCTGCTACTGTACCTGCTTCACCGACTGTTCTCACAAATCTTTCCACTTCTGAGATTGTAATCTCTTCTGAACCTAGCGGGCGTGCTTCGAATACGCAGGGCTGAAAAAATATTGTGCTTTGTTTCCTGGAAATAAAGCGGGGACCCCTTTTGTCAACAAAGAAAAAAACGAGATAAGGGAGAAAAAAAATTTCGTGCGACGGTGCCGCAAACAGCCGCAGTGCGACGCCTCCGCGGATTACAGCCACGTGGAGCTCATTATCATCTAACGGAGAAACTAATCCACGGATCAATGATGCGGACCGACGGCTCCGGCTCGTACGTCTTCGGCTCGTATCTAGAATACGTTGCCTCAAGTACAGGCTCAACTAGCGCCTCAGCCAGCACACGTCCTCGATCGCGATCGATCTGTTGAGACAAAGTGCCGCCGCCTCAACCACGCCGCCGACGCCATCAGCTCAGCCACGCCGCCGACGCCATCGCCTCAGCCACACCCCCATGGAAACTTATCCCTCGCTGTCCTCAACTCTAGGACACATGGACATTGACGGAGATCATGATGCACCTGAACCTCCGTCTACACAATCCGCGGCCAAAGTAGTTGTCGGGTCCGAGGATGATCTGAACAATGCAACTATCGGGAACCAAGGAGATGAAGCGAGCAAAACTCATGTAAGGCCTTCATAGTTGTCTGTTTATCTGTTATTTTTTATATTAGGGTAGTTTGATCCTGCATGTGCTTATTTTTCATTCTCATGGAAAAATAAACATGTGTACTTATTTTTATTAACCCGTGTACAATAGGTGAATGATAAAATCAGTCAAACTTCGATTATTCCTGCAATTGGTATGGCTTTCGATTCAGAGGACAGTGCTTATGACATGTACAATTATTATGCCGGTAAAATTGGATTTAGTATTAGAAAGAGCACGACGAGATACCGATCGGATCGTAGCTTATCTCAGAAATATCTAGTTTGTAGTTACGAAGGAAATGCAAAAGATGATCCATTAAAAGGCATGACTAGGACAAGTTGTGAAGCTCGTGTTCAATTCAGTGTTAGTAAAGAAGGGATTTGGGTAGTGCAGAAGGTTATATTTGAACATAATCATTATCTTGCTAGTCCCAATAAGAAGAAAAACCTAAGGTCACAAAGGCGTCCCAATAAGAAGAAAAACCTAAGGTCACAAAGGCGTGTCACAGAAGCAGATTGGAAGTTAATTGGACAGATTAGAGAGGCTGGGATGAGGCCTGCCCAGGTGTATGAGTTCATGAAGGAGTTTTACGGAGGAGCTGCTAATGTGCCATTTACTAAGATAGATTGCAATAACGAAATTGGTCGTGAGCGCAAGAAGTATTTAGAATCCAATGATGCGCAGACACTATGCAACTATTTGAGGAATAAGCAAATAGAGGATCCTACATTTTTTTATGCAGTTGATCTTGATGAGGTAACCGGTCGTATAGCTAATTTTGTTTGGGCAGATGGTCAGTCTATAATGGATTATGCATGCTTTGGTGATGCCGTGTCATTTGACACCACATTTCAAACTAATAAGTTTGAAATGCTTTTTGCTCCAATCCTCGGCACCAACCATCACAAGCAAACAATAATTTTTGGTGCTGCATTGATATTTGATGAATCAATTCCATCATTTGTTTGGCTATTTGAAACCTTTTTGGAAGCAATGTCAGGCAAGCATCCAAAAACAATTTTCACAGATCAAGATGCAGCCATGGCGGGTGCAATTGCCTATGTACTACCAAACACAAGACATCGTCTTTGTATATGGCATATTTATCTAAATGCTGCTAAACATCTTGGGCATGTAATTCAGAAGCATCCTGAGAAGTTTCTACCTGCTTTTAAGAATTGTGTTTATGAAGACAGATCTGAATTTGACTTCGATGAGAAGTGGCAAGAGTTGTTGATAGATTATAATCTTGAGAAAAATAAGTGGATGTCACACCTATATGCTTTGAGAAAAAAATGGGCAATTATCTACCGTGACTTATTTACAGCTGATATGACTTCTACTCAAAGGAGTGAAGGAATGAATAATGTTTTCAAGAAAAGATTTCGTAGGAAACTCGGTCTTTCGGAGCTACTTGTAGAATGTGAGAAGGTATCTGCTAGTCTCCGTGAAAATGAGCTGAATGCAGATTTTCATTCACGCCGAAAGATCCCAGTTACTTACAGCCCCAATTTACCTATGTTAAAGACTGCAGCTGAATCATATACAAGGAGAATGTTCTCGGAGTTTGAGACAGAATTTAAGAATCAATTTCTGTTAACTGGACAATTGTTACAAATAGAGAGGTCAGTCTTAACATACATGGTTACACACATGCAATCCTCTCATGGAGCAACGGTTACATTCAACATTGCAGATATGACCATCAAATGTTCTTGCAGGAAATATGAATCTATAGGTATGTGTAGTTATTTTGAATTATAATTTGTTTTGATAATCCAAAGTAACTAATAACAGCACCCATCTATGTCAGGTATATTATGCAAGCATGCCCTCAAAGTCTTCAACATAAAAGATGTTTTTATTTTGCCATCACAATATATACTGAATAGATGGACGAAATATGCAAAACGAGAATTTTTTTGTTGAGAGGCAAGAAGCAAAGAAGGAAAATTTGACAACCCAAGCTGCACGTATCTCACGAAAGGCAACTTCTGTAGCATTGAAGTGTTCACTGTCAAAAGAGCTTCTTGATGATTTGGAGAAAGCTATAGATAAGCTGGACTTAGAAGCAGATAATTCTACAAGCAAGGTGCAAGAAACTAATGATGTTCCTTCAGTTTTGACGGACCGTTCTACAAACACAATATCAGGTAAAATATCATTTAGAGTGCCTCGTGTGGTAAAAGGCCTAAAGAATAAACGATCAGTTCTATCACTCGAAAAGAGGAAAGGAAAGAAAAAGAAAAGTGGCAACAGCAAAGGTATTGATCCTACAAACTGTAGCAATTTTCTGAATATGTAGTGTCCCATTTAATTTATTGGTTGTTTTAACTTGTATCGCTTGATTACAGGAGAAGAAGATAAAATTGTAACTGAACAGAGGCATGAAGCAACTTATATGTCCGGCCATCCTTCAACTGTGGCAATTCCATCAATCCAAAGTAATTATCGTAGTGCTACAATACCACACTTTAATATGTATGTGAGTGCTTCAGGAATGGATACCCGTGGTGTGCAAGGAGAATACACAAGACTTTTACTTGGAGTGCATCAAGATGCCGCATCAGCTGTTAGGAAATTACATTTTGATGGTGTGCCAAATAATGAAAAGATATGACAGCTGTTGTGCTGGTTATTTGTAATATAATGCAACTATTTCATTTGTAAGCTGACAGATTAAGGCTAATTTAGTGCCAGCTAATACTGTTTATTATTAGTTCAGAAATTCGAATTCTTTCAGTTCACAATAATCTCGCCGAGCACAATAAGTCTGACATGCTCTACAGATTGCAATAATCTTGCGGTCAACAACCATAAAAGTTGATT
The DNA here is from genome assembly GCF_002211085.1 of Panicum hallii. Classification (NCBI taxonomy): domain Eukaryota; kingdom Viridiplantae; phylum Streptophyta; class Magnoliopsida; order Poales; family Poaceae; genus Panicum; species Panicum hallii. Next base: position 40,500,616 of record NC_038049.1, on the reverse strand, counting down.
ACCGAATTCAATATTTTACTTCCATACAAGTGTGAAAAACATTATACGTCCTCTCAATGTGTCTGCACACAGATCTTTAGAATGTACAAAGGAAGACGTAGCAATGCTTGTTTGCAAACCAAAATCGCAGCAGGTTCAATCAACAGCTGTTGTGTATTTGTTTCATAAAACAGTTGCTTTGTTTCTGTTAGCCCACGCTAGCACTAGCGTAGTAGACATTAGCAGCAGCAGCATGACTTTGTTGAACACAGGTTCATCTTCCTATTTCACCTAAATCAGACTCACAAAGGGACTTTCTTCAACACGTCTTGCTCCATCCCTCATCAGAGTCAAGCAGAACTTGTAATCAATAGCCTCTTGCTCCAACTTCTGATCAAGTGCTACTTGAGACTTCCTCTTGAATATCCAAGCACCACCATCTCTTTCACGTCACTGAAAAACATTAATAATTTTACACATGAATTTGTGCAAAAAGAATGATTGAATCCACTGAACTTATATGGTGTCGTACTGAATATTGCTCTTACTTGGCATTTCATCGAACACTCACCAATCCTGGGAAAAGGCACAACACGGCTGATAGAAAGTTCAAAAAGTTTTACAACGGCAGGTACCTAGTGGGGTGCAGATGATAGCAAGACACATATCTGGGAGAGAAGGAATCGGAGGTCTAACCTGGCAGCGGCGTATTTTGCCGGCGGATGAGTCCGGGCGGGAGGTGCAAGAAAGGTCCAAGGCCATCCTGATCTGATTCTGATTACGAGCCGAAGTGCTACGGACGTGATGGGGCTGCAAAACGAGCCGAAGATATACGAGCCGAGCCTCGTCCGCATCATTGATCCGTGGATTTCCGTCTCCATTACATGCTAATTTCCTCCACGTGGCAGGAATCCGCGAAAGCGTCGCACTGCAGCAGTTTGCGGGGCCGCCGCACGAAATTTTTTTCTCGGGATAAGCCCTCCTCCGGTTCAGAGTCAAAGCCACCCCACGTCCCCACCACACGCTCGCTCGCTCCTCCACCTCCCTCCACGAGACGAGGTCATCAGTTACCTCGCCATCTGTATTTAAGAGCGGCCGGAGGTGGAAGGGGAGATCCGGCGAGCTGCTTCCCCTGTCATCAGGAACCCCCCTCCTTCGCTCCCGAATCTAGCTCCAGCGCCGCTACGCTACCCCCTCGTTTGCCAGGTAAAGCGGCCTCCTTTTTTTTTCCTTTTGGGGGAAATTTTAATTTCTCTCGCCAGCGCTCGGCTTCTACTGCACCGGGTTCTAGGATTGGGGCTTGGTTTGGGGTGGCGCGCTCGTGCCTTGGCATTGCTTGCCTCGCTCGAGCCGTCGCCGGGGACACTAAGGCCGGCGCCCTCCTCTTCTTGTTTTCGAGAGGAAGCCCGGCTTGCTTGTTCGCCTGGTTGTATGGATTCCATTGATGTAGGAGTTGGTTCTTCACCGAGACCAATCAGATCCGAATCTTTCTTGCTGCGTCCATTGCGGAATATCGACCTGCGTTGACCCATAGGACGTATTAGGGGGATACGGGGTGTTTTAGTTGCTAGTATGAACTTGTGCAGGTGCAACACCACTAGTTCAACAATGGCTGTTAGTTAATCCTATGAATGGAGTCGACTGTGTTAGTTGAGAATCTCTGTAAAGCGCATGACTGCTGAGGATGCTTCTCATACTTTTGATTTGGTTTAGCAGAAATGGAACCGGGGGTTTGGCCCCTGTGCTCCGGAGAAGGACATTGGAAGTTTATTTTCCTATAAAGATTGGGGATTCGTGCTCATGGCCCATGAGCTGTAGGAGGTCATAGTGGATTCTATTTGAGTAGTTTTACATCTTAAATCTTGACCTTTGGCTTGCGCAGAATGGCGCTCAACAAGGAGTACACGTACGCGGAGCTGGAGAAGGAGCCCTACTGGCCATTTGAGAAGCTGCGGATCTCCATCACGGGCGCCGGCGGGTTCATCGCCTCCCACATTGCGAGGCGCCTCAAGAGCGAGGGCCACTACATCATCGCCTCTGACTGGAAGAAGAACGAGCACATGACTGAGGAGATGTTCTGCCACGAGTTCCATCTCGTTGACCTGAGGGTCATGGACAACTGCCTCAAGGTGACCACGGGGGTCGACCATGTGTTCAACCTTGCTGCTGATATGGGTGGGATGGGGTTCATCCAGTCCAACCACTCTGTGATCATGTACAACAACACCATGATCAGCTTTAACATGCTTGAGGCTGCTAGAATTAATGGCGTCAAGAGGTAACTTCTCACCTGTGGTGGCTCTTTGTTTACCATGTTTGACCCCCCTGGTGGCTCTTTGTTTACCATGTTTTACCATGTCTACAATGCTAAATTAGTTAAATGAGAAAGCCTTCAAGTGCAAATAAACTGCAAAGTATTGTGAGTATCAAGCATCGGTTTGCTAGATAAACAGTTGCCCATTTATTTGCTTTGATCTAAGAAGTTTGCTAGATTCCTAGATTTGAGGAACAAATGTTCTTCATTAACTACCATATCATGGAAAGTTATTACATTTGCTATGTGTGCATGTACACTGCATTTGCTATGTGTGCATGTACACTGGCATCTCATAGCAGAATGATTCATGTGGATACAAAGGGTTCAAATCGGCCCACAGCACCACATAGGGAAGTCTTCACTGGTGTATTTTCAGCTAGGCTGAGTTGATGATGCTAAATGACAATACAGGAAAGTAATATAGTCAGTTATCATGTGGGACACATGCTGGACATAGCATTTTTTTCAGTTAGATTGACATAGCTTATGGAAGTATCTGCAAACATGATTTGCGGGATTTTCCGCTCACTTTCTTTGCCTCTGGAAGTACAGGAGTTGACCTTTTTTCTCCACTTAGATAGTACTAAGATCTTCCAAACATGAACTCATACTTGCCCTCCCTTTTAATAATGCAAGGTGCAATAGCAAAATTAAGCATAAATTTGGGAAACATAGAATTTTAATTAACTTTTGAATTGGTATGAATGTCTCATAACAAACTACTACATTAGAGAATACCAAATTAGACCAGATTGTTGTTGAAAAATAGCAGGGTTTCATTTAGAGCTTTTCTCTTGAAACAAAGGCTTATAATTTCTCCATATTTTCCCTTGCAGGTTCTTTTATGCATCAAGCGCTTGTATTTATCCTGAATTTAAGCAGTTGGAGACTGTAGTTAGCTTGAAGGAGTCAGATGCCTGGCCTGCAGAGGTTTCTAAGCATTCGCATTGATTCATGCTCCTGTGTTAATTATCAGTTACTTTAGCTATTATGGTAAAAATGCTAATTTAAATGATGTATAATCTTTAGCCTCAAGATGCCTATGGCTTGGAGAAACTTGCTACTGAGGAACTGTGCAAGCACTACACAAAGGATTTTGGCATTGAGTGCCGGATCGGTCGCTTTCACAACATATATGGTCCCTTTGGAACATGGAAAGGTAAGATTCTATCTAGTAACTAGTAATATTTTGTTGATCTTTTTTTTTCTAAATGTTGTTGACTTATGTCTATTATTTGGCTATTTATAGGTGGAAGGGAGAAGGCACCTGCTGCTTTCTGCAGAAAGGCTTTAACCTCCACAGGGCGCTTTGAGATGTGGGGAGATGGTCTGCAAACCAGATCCTTCACATTTATTGATGAATGTGTCGAGGGTGTCCTTAGGTAAGTAAAACTTTATCTATCTTTCAGATATCTTAGATTAAGATCAAACATATTCACAGCGGATCTTGCCAATAAATTCCAAGACAAGGATTAGTTTTCTCTTTTAGACATGCAGTTTTCTAGAGGCCTTGGAAATTTCTGTTGAAACATAGTTGTTGTGAACAGAAAAGATATGCTTTGATCAACTTGTTTTATATGGGCATCGGCTGTTTATATAGGCCATTCTTGGAAAAATTTTGTCGGCTCGATCACCACTTATTGGCTCTTTAGAAATTTATGCAGCAAATTCTAGAAGGCATATATAGCGTAGTTCTTCACTTACAAAACAGACGTGCTCCTTCTGAAATAGGCAAATAATATGCTTATGTCCTGTAATTTGTGTTGTTAATGTCACTATTTAGATTGGATGCTACAGCCATATTCGCATCGGTTCAACCTCAACTGCAACCTAACATTGCATTCTCTACCCAAACGAAATACTGTACTGCCAAAAAAAGATAATGAAAAAAATATGAATTTTGTCCCTTTTTTATTATTTCTGAGCTTTGAATAAGTATCCTTGAAGCTATGTTTATCTGCGGCAAGGATCTTCCAAAGCTCACAAAGTCTGTGCTCTCATCACCTTTGTCTCTGCTTCAACATAAGAGATCGGAGTTGAAAAACAGCACAACATTTCATAGAAAACAAAAAAATTAAGTGAATTTAGTGTTTTGCTCCTGAGCTCTGAATAAGTATTCTTGAAGGCATATACAACTGCGTCAAGGATCTTCAGAAGCTCAGGAAGTCTGTGCAGTCGTCACCTTTGTCTTTGCTTGAATATTAAATATTGGAGTTGAAAAAACATCATAACTTGTACTAAAATTGAAAAATTGAATGTAGCCTTTACTTTTGAGCTTTGATTAATTATCCTTGAAGCTATATACATCTGCAGCGAGGATTTACCAAAGCTCATGAAATATGTTGCTGTCATCACCTTTGACTCTGCTTGTACACCAGAGATTGGAGTTGAAAAACAGCAAAATATATAATAGCAATTAATAAGCTAGCAAATATTATTTGTTAAACAGTAGGTCATTAGCAAATCTTTGTTCCCTTCTTGGCGTTATTACTTCACACATTTTTACAAAGGCATATGTAAGTTCTGGTTTATTCACTTTTGGTTCAAATGAAAGTGAAAATAAGTCTTTCAGAACAAGGAGATAGCAATAGTCATGTGGAGTAGCTTTTGGTTTTAAGGGAAATAATTGTGCCTGCAGTTATCCTATTATGGTGAACTAAGCTGTTATTTTGTCAAATGCATCAGGTTAACAAAGTCTGATTTCCGTGAGCCTGTAAACATTGGAAGTGATGAGATGGTCAGTATGAATGAGATGGCCGAGATAGTCCTCAGCTTTGAGAACAAGCAGCTGCCCATCCACCACATTCCTGGGCCAGAGGGTGTGCGTGGGCGCAACTCAGACAACACACTCATCAAGGAGAAGCTTGGCTGGGCTCCGACCATGAAGCTGAAGGTACTCTACCAAATGTCACACATACAACCATTGCTTCAGGTCCTGAATTTACACCTACATAATCCGATCACTCGTCACACTGAATTCAATTCTTCCTGCAGGACGGACTGAGGATAACATACTTCTGGATCAAGGAGCAGCTTGAGAAGGAGAAGGCTGAGGGCATGGACCTATCGGTCTACGGATCATCCAAGGTCGTGCAGACTCAGGCCCCTGTTCAGCTCGGTTCCCTCCGTGCTGCTGATGGCAAGGAGTGACCTCGCCGCGGCACCAGTCAGTCACTGAGGCCTCGGCAGAGAGCATGATATACCAAGTATACCTGGTGGTTGCAGTTGCCATGATTCTTGTCACCACCTACACCATTTCTTGATTCACTTCGGACTCTACAAGGGGACTGTTTGGATGGTGGATATTTTATCGGAAGGTCATGGGACTTAGTCCAAATTTGGAGAAATACAAAACATTCTGACAAAATATCCTGTCCGAACACTTAGTCATTTCCATGTTTTTTCCTCTTCTTTGTGTCTATTTCATACTATAGGATATTACAGGGACAACACATATGTAAACCGGTGTCAGATTATTTCACAATAGCAATGGATGAATAAAATAAGGTTGAGCATTTCCATTTGATCAGGTTTTGTGGGTGTCTTGAAATCATGCTTAAGAAAGTTTCGTGGTGAAACTAAGGTAACCATCAGAGCTTGATGCACGGATGAGGCAGCAGCACAGGGCAGGCCGGTCACCTGGGGGGACTTTTTATTTAGCCCAGTCCGTGACGACGGGTTTTGAGGCCGGGACGAACTCTTTTACTTGGCCCATAAAAGGCCCATAAGCCCATCGACAAACCCGAAACCCCAAAATGCTTCCTCTCCTCGTATAATAAACCCTTGCCCAGAGAGAAGAAACGGAGAACGAAGGGAAAGAGAAAACCCCAACACCGGCAAGAACCCGCCGCCTCTTGCAATCCCTCTGCTCATCTCGCTCGAATCCGCCGCCGCATTCCTCGAATCGTGAGCCCCGAACCGTAACTCAACCGGAATCCGCGCTCCTTTGTTCTTGCCTGCGGTTTCTCTCGAAATTCCCGGTGTTTTTCTCTGGGTGGTTTTCTTGAAATCGTTGGGGTTTTCGTTCCGTTTCCAGGCACGTTTGCGGGAGCAAGGAGGAGGAGCAGGATGGCCGGGAAGGGAGGGAAGGGGCTGATCGCCGCGAAGACGGCAGCCGGCATGGACAAGGAGAAGAAGCAGCCCGTCACCCGGTCCTCGCGCGCCGGCCTCCAGGTCGCCCCCCTTTCTCCGCCCCATTGTTTCTCGCTCGGCTCGTCGCTTCGTCTCGTCCCTTGCGTGATTAGGGCTCGTTCTTGGCGTCCCCGATTGCGCGGCGTCTGCGCTTTGTTTGTTCTTGGCATTGCGGGTGTGGATGGCGTTGTGGTGGTTTAGCATGTCTGCCAGCGTTGTTCTTGTCCTCGGGTGTAGGATTAGCGGGAAAGATTCGAGTTTTTTGTTGGGGAATTTCCTGTGTTAGCATGCGTCGTGGGCAGTTGGCATGGAACTCTGGAATCAGAGCATGCACGTACGAGGTACATCGCTGCACCAGTAGGGATGACTGGAAAGATTATTTATTAATTTAGTGGTTTACTTGATTAGTCATGTACTCTGGTCTCTGGGCACTGTCATGGTCATAACACGGCATGTGTGGCTGTGATACTATATTCCAGATTGTGAATTAGGTGATTCATACAGTTCTGAACTGGTGATGGATTGGTCATCAAATTGTTTGTATTGGTTCCTCTGTTATGGCATCTATACGTGCAGACACTCTGCCGGTGTTTGTTTGCAGTGCGTTAGGGATTGAAGCTTTAAGCAAAGAATTAAATGAATTTTTGCTAATATATATAGTTTAATGCATGAGTTGCAGAGCTGGCACCATCTGGTGTTAGAACTGTGGATACGCATTATTTCTGTGTTTGGAGTACCTTACATAAATTGAAGTGCAGACATTGACGTTGAACTTACATGTTTCGCATCAGCTCTTGAGTAGTTTGAAGCGTCTTTCCTGTGTATTCCATCCCTGGGCACTAAACCTAATTGTCAAGATAAAATACAACAAAGGTAGCCAAAATTGATGCATGTGAAATAGCGAATTGTCAATGGAAGTAGTGGAATTTGTAAGCACATATTCAATTTTAATTGAGGGCTTATGTATATTGAACAGAATTCGAAAATGACATTGGTGCATTTGCTTGTGGTTTGGATGATTAAATGATTCCTTGTGTTGCTAACCTTGCACGGTTGTGTCATCTAGCTAGCAGCCAGTGGGTAACTCTTTTTTGCTGCCATTGTGGTTTATCCTGGTCGCTAATGGTTATTTATCTCCTAGTATTTCATTTAAATTGTATGCTACAGAATATCAGAAGTGTTTACTTTTTTTCAAAGTTTGTCATCATTTTATAATTGAAATTGCATACTGGTATGTTGTTTGGTTCCTAGCTCAAACTTCCATCTGCATGATAATCTATACTTAACCAGTTGAATTTGTCAGAAAATCCCATCCCTAGATGTTTTGGATGCACAATGTAGTTTTATTTATTTATGGTTCCTTCTTCCTTTGAATTTGGGAAACTAAACTTTTGCTTTTTTTTCATATCAAGGTTGCAGCTTCTGTCGTGTGTGCCCTGTTTCTGTTTTTTTAGAATGAAAACAAAGTGTGCCCTGTTTCTATTGAATAGTACTCTGTACATTGCATGATTTCCTTTTTCTTGTGATTCACAAAGTGGAAATCTTATCTGTCCCACTTTTGTGCCCCCAAGTTCTCTTAGGGTGTGTTTGGTTCAGCTGTGGGCTGTGAAAAAGCTGCTGTAAAAAAGCTGCTGTGAGTAGTCTGCTGCGGAAAAGCTGAAAGTCGTTTGGTTCAAACTGCTGTGAGCTGTCTGCTGTGGAGAAACTATGTATTGTTTATATGCAAATTAAAAACTTTTGTTCCCTTAAATTTTTATTTTTGTACATGAAAATATTTAAGATTAAATTTTCTTTATTCTTTTCTATCTCTTATTTCTCTCCTCACTCACTGGGAGGTAGCCCCCCACTTGTCAGCCCTTCTTCCAATCTCACCGAGCTCCCAAGCGGTGGCGGGGCGAGCATGACAGCGGAGCGAGCGACGGCGGCACGAGCGCAACGGCAGGGCGAGCGGCGGCGGGGCTAGAGACCACGAGGATGGCGCGCGGCGGCTTCGGGCTGGCGAGGCCGGCCGGCCCCCACGACTAGAGGAAATGGCGCGCCGGCAGCGACCCGTCGATGGAGAGCGTGGGGGAGCCGTGGGAGATGATGAATGTGTCCAAGGCCATTGTTTTGCCGGCACGACGACGACGACACCACCGCGCGGTGCTTGGTTTGCTGCTTCGCGTCGCGGTTGAAGAAGAGTGATGCTGTGCGGTCTCCGGAGAGTGATGCTGTGCTTGGTTTGCCGGAGCACAGCAGTACAGCGGGACCTCGGGCGTCGCTGGCAGGGGAGCAGGACGGAGGGACCTCGGGCGTCGCTGGCAGGGGAGCAGGACGGAGGGACCTCGGGCGTCGTCAGAAGGGGCGTAGAATGGGGGATCGGGCGGGGGGCGTCGCCGGCAGGGGAGCACTAGTGGAGGACCTCGAGCTGCTGTCGATGGGGGCACAGGAGAAGTCCCATGGGATAGCCGGCAAAGGAACGGAGGGGCGCAGAACCGGGGGGAGCCCGGCGGCGGCGCAGCAAGGGACCCCGGCGGCGGCGCAACCTGAAGAGCAGTACCTCCAGTTCTATCGATGGGGAGAGAGGAAAATAGAAAACGAATCGGTACGCAACAGTACTCGGCGGTGGCATACTTGTAATTTTTTCCAACTTGGTTTGCTCCTACCGCAGCAAAAGCAAGGGTCCGGCTGCTGTGGGATTTCTAGGGGGGAAAGCTGCTGCGGTGAAAAAAGCTGCTGCGCGTGGGAGGGGTTTGGTTCGGCTTTCTGCTTCTCCACCGCAAAAGCAGGTCCAAAAGCTATACCAAACGCAGCCTTAAATGTTGATGTTGGGCTGAGGCCTCTATAGGCATCAGGACCTTGGGCCTTGGGCTGCAAATCATAAGACACCATAGTCACCAGTGTGCCCTTATGTAGCTGTAGTATCTGTTTGGACTGATGCTGTCATTCCAATTTATTGATGCAACGCTTGATAGCTTGTCATGTCATGTATTTTTAGGCATTGATCTGCATTGCTACATCCCACAAAAATTTATGTGATTATTTGTATTTTGACATATTATTGCTGAATTTATTGTCTGCAGTTTGCCTGATTGTATAATCTGGTCAAGTATGTTGTTATTTTTGAGCTTAATATGTAGAGCATGTCTTGGTACTATTGTTTCAGAAGAATATTGAATAGTCAATGTACAAGTAAATCGTTGATTAAGTTTGCTGCTAACTTTCTAACTTATCACCCTAAGCTAATCCATTATGTGTAACTTGCAGTTCCCTGTCGGGCGTATCCATCGCCAGCTGAAAGAAAGGGCCCAGGCCAGCGGCCGGGTGGGAGCAACCGCGGCTGTGTACTCGGCAGCGATCCTGGAGTACCTGACAGCAGAGGTGCTTGAGCTGGCTGGGAACGCGAGCAAAGATCTCAAGGTGAAGCGCATCACGCCCCGCCACCTCCAGCTGGCGATCCGCGGGGATGAGGAGCTGGACACCCTTATCAAGGGCACCATCGCTGGTGGTGGTGTCATCCCCCACATCCACAAGTCGCTCATCAACAAGACTGTCAAGGAATGAACGCCATCTATGGTTTTCACTGACTGTTTGCGCTGTTAGTTTAGGGTCCTGGTCCTGAGAAGTTTGAATGAACATGGTAACCTATATGAAAAGAACCTGGTAACCTGAGAAATTTCAGACCTGTTATGCCTGCGCATGTATTGTAATCTGTGAGATGCTTTGGACTAATGGCATTTCAACCACTTTAGGCTTCTTTGTTTGTTGTTGCCTTGTCTGGTTAATGGGTTCTGCTGGGAATGGGCTCATTGCGTGGTTGGGCTTATTTTACTGAGAGGAAAGGATGCCCTGAATTCTGTTGTGTTTTTTTCTCGTCATACCACAACCCAGCTAATCTGTGGAGCAAGAAGCCCTAGGGCCGAGGTTCATGGCTCATGAATGTCTTATGGGCCTTGTCTTTAGAAATGAATCTGTCATGGTAGATAGAGAGCCCAACTGCTGGAGAACTTTTTGTAGTTTACTCTCATGTGGCATGAGAAAAGGTACACGCCGACCATGTGCGTCTGGAGTGAAGCTGATCTTGTTAGATGTTTAACTCCCTAAAGCATTGCGCCGTGGTACGGTAGGAGCATAGGAATTTCTAGCAAAAAGAAAAAAGCTTTGTGCTGAGCTTTTGTGATAGCCTTGGGACCAAGCATTGGACAAAGGCAAGCACGCTACCAGCTTTCAGAGCCACCACACTGGTTGGATTCGATCCTAACATGCCAAGAAATCTAGCACTGGGGGTAGCATGGCGACCCCAAACCTTTCGGTTCATCCTGTCACGTGGCAACACCACTACAGGCACTTTGGCACACACTGGCACACTGCATCTTGCCACGGAAACTATCAGGCTCCCAGCAGTCAGCACCACGAGCAGCGCACATGCCGTTCCATGGTCACATCGAGAAAGAGAACATGGCCTGTTTTGTGCCCAAGACAAATCCCAGGGACCAACAAACACTGCACTTTCATGTGACAACAGGTCTTTTACAATTTCCGTTTCAGCTCAGTCTTTTAATTTGCAGGACATCCTGGTGGTTTCACCTTGAGCTGCCATGCATGCTGGGTTTCACCAATCCATCAGCCTTCCCTTTGTGCTTCCCGCGCGAAAGATCGACTGAAGCGGATGCCGCAATGCGCAACCTACTCCAAGAACATTGTGAGTTTGTGGCATCTGGAAAGAGATCTGACTCTCCCGGCAAAGCCCTCGGTCACATGCTGTGCTTTGTTTGGAAGTTCAGCAAGGCTGAAGAAGACACAGTGGAAAGCGTAAGATGACAGGGAGCATAATTGCTGTGTGGGGCTTGAGCGTGTGTGAGTGAGACTGAAGGAGAGGGTGAGACTGACAGAGATCGATGGATCGATCGCACAACACATCCATGTGAGGCTGCTGCCCCATGCGGCGGCCATGCTGGTGATGTTGCTGGGGCAGGCAACTCATGCCTTGATCTCATCGGAACCGGATGATTGTTTCAGCCTTCAGGCTCAACGTCTCGTGCCTGGATGGATGAACAAAGCCTTTGGCCTCCTCTCAAGTCACTGTCATGCTGGCCCAAAAGAAACACTGGCACTTGCCTACTCTATAGACGACTCTTCTCGATCACTTCCTTGAGTTCCTTCCATTCATTCATGGACAGGTAGGACCCAGAGGATGACGACGAATCGCCGGCGGCATTCGTACAGAGGTTAAACCTTTGGTGATTCTATTATTTGTTTTTTTAAAAAAAACAGGCACTATCAGCCACCTTTGAACAGGCAGTAGCATTGTCTGTTATGAAGTGATAAGATGCGATGCTTGTTGCGGGTAAACACATGTTGATGCTAAAATGATAATGAAGCCTCGCTCCCACCGCAGTGTCATGTGTTCCATCCTTGTTCATGCAGGCATCATGTCGAAGTTTCAGCAAGCTCATGCAAATGAAGTACCACTCCACTCCTACCTGAATATAGAACAAATGAGGATTTCATATATATCCTGCCATTTCTTCCTAGTCTGAATTTATATTTATATATATGTGAGACCACAAGGTTTAAAGCTACTCCAGTGAGAATTGAATAGTTCAGCAATCCTTTACTACAGATTTCCTGCTCGATTGAGATATTAGAGGGAACCAAATCAAATAATATACCTAGTGAGGCACAGAAGTATTATACCTAGATACTAGAAGTTAGTATACTAATGTGGTACGGTGGTACCTCTAGGTCGACCCCAAAGCAATGGCATGAGAAAATGCACCACACCCTAGCTACATACCACTATCAATGCTTTTAGATATTAGAGGGAATGGCATGAGAGAATTGAATAGTTCAGCAATCCTTTTACTACAGATTTCCTGCTCGATTGAGATATTAGAGGGAACCAAATCAAATAATATACCTAGCGAGGCACAAAAATATCAGAGTTTTTTCAATAACATGGTGGACTAGTGGCAATGACTACAAGTGCCATCTTATATTCAGAAGAGCATGGAGCTTTCTACTAGATTTATTTCTGGCATAGCCTTGGGACCAAGTATCGGAGAAGGCAGCCAGCCACCACCACTGGAGGATTCCTTCCTACCAAGCCAAGAAGCAGAGCACTGGGGGTACCATGGAGTCCCCAGAACTGCTGCTTCATGGATCCTGTCACGTGTTAACACCAGTTAAGCAGTGTCGCAACGCGGCATGGTGGAATGGAAACTTTCAGCGTCACGATTTGGCACATGTTGTTTCCACCACCATTGGAGAAAGGAAGGACGCTAGTGAATTGCACATTTCATCGCGCAAAGTTACTAAGCTATAGTTTACCTGTGTAACGTGCAAGGCATATCCGAGAGAAGAACAAGAAAAAAGTTTCTCCCTGCAAGGACTAGCATAGTCACGTATGATTCGTTAGGACGCCTTGGCCACTCTCCCCAGTAAGAGTCTAAGAAAAGCTCATGCACAGATGGAAAAGTGTAACAAGACAGAGATCACAAGTCTCCTTCTATACTATACGCAGCTCTCCTTCGTACTCTCGAAAAAAAATTGAGACCACAATTCACAACATGTCCATGTGCTAGCTCAGCCCCATGCTGCTGATGCTTGCTGGGGCTGTGGGGCAGGGACCTCGCTGATCTTATCAGTTCTCAGTTGGTTTCGGCCTCTCGTGCAACTGAATGCGTGGATGAACAATGCGGTTGGCCTTCTCTCAGGTCACTGTCATGCTGGCCCAAAAGGGACATGGGCACTTGCCAATCAGTGCTCTCTTCTCACTCGTTTAGTTCACTCATGGGCATGATACCCACAGACTGCTTGCTGTTCATATGCTGAACCCACATCTGCTGCATCCAAATCAGTATGAGTGAAATTAACCGGCATCGGTAACTTCTGAGAACTGGCTGGTGCATGAAACTCGATAAGTTCTGTGAACCGAATGTTCTTGGCAGTTGTACCTTAACACTTAGTGGACGTACAGTACATGTTTGGGAGGGTCCCACTTGTCTACTAGGATGTCAGTGAGATAGTAGTATTCAGTTTTCACCAGTTTTGGCCACAGACTAGACTATACAGAGCACAGGCAACAAGGTCGCAAACAATGAATTTAGACACCTCAAGAGGCAGCAGTTGTCTGGCGCCAAATAGGTTTTACAACTGCCAATATTTTCTTTAGATAGAGAGAGGGAATCTGCAGTGAGGACAACTATCAACTCACACAGTGAGGTGAGTTGGATTGGCAAGAGAGGTTGCCGACAGAAAGTCCACTGACAGCTGAGGCGTGGTTACTCCAATGTACGCAGTATATGCTGTGTATGCAGCAAGGCTGCAGAGTACTCCTTACCAGTAGCCTCGTAGGAGCTACAACTCTCTATGATGATCGATGACCTCACCCTCACACACCCCCACAACTGCTAACACATCAGTGCTGGTGCTGCACATCACCATGCCAAGTGCTTTGCTCCAAAGTTTTGAGTCCCCAAGAAACCAGTACAGGTTTTTCTGCAGATGATGTCTAGCAGGGTAGCAGTAACAAGGTGAAAACTCAGTGGTAGAGCTTATTTACTGCTAAGTAGAGTAAGTTAGTCCTGTAATATTTACAGGCACTTGGTGATCTGACTTGGAATTCAGAGCTTTCACAGACAATCTGGGGTGAATCAGAACAAAAAACTGGGTGGTGTGGTGTGGCCACCTCCTATGCTGCACACTAGGATTTCTAGGCTGGATCAGTGCCCGTGTTGTCTGTGTCCTCTCATGGCTGTGCCTACCTCGGAGACGAGGCCTAAAGCCAAAAGTAACTCACATGACTTACTTTGGTTACACGTCCCAAGGTCATGGTAATTTACCTTCAAGCATTTTAATTTTACTGCTTGGTGTTGAGGTCATTTTACATCCAAAGAAAACATGCTTCTTGTACAAACACTTACTTTTACAAATACACACTCTCCTAAATGTTCGGGGAGTTCGGTAAAAAAAAACATTTCTTATCATTACTGCGTGCCTTCTGTTATCCACTGATTTGCTTCTTACAATACACTTGTATGCTAAGTAAACATGAAAGAAAACAGAGATGGATTTCAACTGCCTGAGTTGCTTCTTCAAGCTATATTTCTAGTGCATGGTGCAGTAGGAAAAAAAATGGCAGGTTTAAACATGCATTATCCTCATCGATCAAGGGAATCCAGCCTCGATTACCCATATCCAGTTGCAGGTTTGAACAGTACTATACTGCCCATTTGCTTATTCACTTTGTCCTAGTTAAACCACAGCATTATGTCAGATTACATCACTACTGTGGTCACCAGCATTGGTTCCAGTTACCAAGGTCTCAAATCGCCCAAACTAACACTATTCAAATGCATCCATCAGTCACCCTTTTACTAGCACTCCTTGCTGCTTCCTATGAGGAAGAACATAATCTATGTGCACACCGGTCCTGCAGCCATGGACCACCACCAGCATCTGCATCTGCACCGCATCTGATCCAGTGTGAGACCAAAACAAATGCACAAGAAATGTAATCTTGCTGCTGTACTCAGACTAGGGACTGTGATTGGCTATGCATATCATGGGCACTGGACTTTGTCTCAAGGGCATATGCAAGAATGCACATGCAGATTGCAGATGCAGCAACCCCATGTGATGTGAGATCCCCTCTTCTGTTGTTAACACATTGCATTGCATGTTTGTGTGATGCTCATGTAGCCATGCCTGGGTGAACACTGAACAGCATTGGCCATGCTTGTAAACAGCTAATCCCCGACCAAATCCACCTAGAGATTTTTATTGGGTTTCCCTTTTCGAAGACAGGAACAAAATAGACATGTAGATGAACATTGCTGCTGATTCTGATCGCTTCATGCATTCCCAGATAAGATGGCCACAGGCAATGTTTTGGATAGTTCTAAAGTGAGTAATCCAAGGTGATCTTGTGCTGTTCAGATTAACCATGAGGCAATTCATCAGGTAATCCAAGGCAATTCAATGCAACAGTGAGGCACCACCACTACTGTTTCATCAGCATTGGTGTGACAGTAAAACCATGAGCCTTAACATCAGGGAACAGTACTAGCAGGAGACACTTGTACTGCATATCATCTGACGCCATGTCTCCCCCTACCAATTGCAAGGAGCAAGGTGGTAACTGAATGGGCTCAATCAGGAGCAGAGTTTCTGCAGGCTGGTATATGGACCTCTCCACATCATCTCAACAAGTGTCCTTGACCACCTTCTGTACAGCGCAGCGGTGTGTGTTTGCGGGCAAGGACCATGGATTTCATTCACGTCTGCTGAGTCTGCTTCACTTGTTCTACCACCACAAGACCACAGCAACAGTCAGCAGATGCCACAGTGCAGAAAGATTCCCTGGCTGGCTCCTTCATTAACTAACTGCTGACGGGCAATGTCTGATGCAGCCACATGCCCGATTCCTTTGTTTCTGCAGGGATTCCAATGGAAAAGATACTCCATTCCAATCACTTGAGGAGCTGAGGCTGAGGAGCCATGCTGCCATGGCAGCATGACCATAGCAAGTGTTGGTAATGGCAAGGTGGGCCCCTCCAAGAGAGACGTGTGATGTCATCACGAGCCCCTCTGAAATCTGAATGGCAGTACTGGCAGTGTGGTGCTTATGGCTGCTTCCTATTGGACATGACAGGGACAAGCAGAGCTGCTCACATGTGGTCCTAAATCTGGCTTTTGGTGAATAAATAAAAAAAATGTGGGGGCAGATTAGCTTTTGTTACAGACACACTAAATGACCATTATGGTTCTTGTGAATGTCCTTGGTGATTGTCAGTAATTTTTGTTTGTTTATATTACTTCAGTTCAATGGGGTATAGCTACTGATGACATGCAGATATACAAATTACCTCAAGGTGAGAAATTTATAGTTGGATGCGTTGGTGTTAAAATTCTGTTGCCCTATGATGTAGCTCAAGACTTTGTACCAAAAAGTTCAAGAAACCCTTCAGGATTCAGTGAAGTTATAACAGTGCAATCACCTTTTAGCACTAGCACATCAGCCTACCGAAGAGAGACTTTTCATGTGTAATTATTCTTGCAGTAGCTAGCTAGTGGTTAAACCCTAGCTAGGACCCAATGGGGATGAAATACGTTCCCAGCTTAGCCACTGATTGGGCATTTGATGATGTTTCTTTACGGTCGCTGGTACCAGCAGAAACTTCACATTCACCTATACCTATTGCAGTATTTTATCCACTGCAACAATGCGATTAGGAATTAATACGCTGCTTCTTGCTGTAATAAAGTAAAGTATTAGATCAAAGAATGTCGAGGAGCTCTAGCAGTCGTGTAAACAAAGAAGTGTGTAGGCAGTAGGCACCCACTGCAATGTAGGGTTGTTACTGAATTATTATGGAAATGGAATGCAAGGAATTGATGGTATGCCAACCTATATATAATAAGTTAGCATTGTGAATAATCAGGATCACTATACCTAGATCACTAGGGTAGGGCGAGTAGGTTTTTAGATCACCCTTGGCACCGCAAGGGTTGTGAGCAATTATGCTGCACTCCCTCAAGAACATGGCACATGCCCACCTCACTGGTGCAACAGTAAAAGATGCTTTCAAATCATAGTACACTCCTGCCCCTCCTCTCCAATGCAATGCAAGAGGAATGGAACCAGAGGAGGAGGGAAAAAATACAGTGCACATCTGAAATAGTAAGGAACCTAGCTATGAGCATAACATAACTCTACTTGTGTAAAAAAAAAGGGTTCATGCGCCACCACTAGTCCATTTGGATACGAGCATTTCCTTCCAAAATTCTCTAGGCATGGTCCTGGAGCAGGTGTAGCCCGCCGCCCATGGTAGTAGAATGAGCCCGGAGGGCTCATGGAAAGCTGCTCCTCCTCCTCCCATGATGGTAAAAAGAAATGAGGGAAAGGTGTCAGTGTTCTGTTAGCTGTCCATGCTCACATAGATGTGAGTAGCCTACCCTCTGACTGACTGCTGCCATGGCAAGCAGTAGGAATCAGTCACAAGCCTGAAGCCCCCATGTTCACCATGATTGAGGCACAGCTCCCGATTGCAGGCAGGCAGGCAGGCACGAGGCATCAGACAAAGAATATCGCCAAAGGGGCTCTTGGGGCGGTGGTTAAGTGATAGGGTTACTGAGGGGATTAGGTTAGATTACATGTAGCTGTGATCTCCGAGGAAAAAGTTTGTTTGGAGGGCACATGGATGAGGCGTGTCATATTACAGCAGTGCAGTGGGTTACCTGTATGCAGAGGCCATCTACTGGTACAAAAACAAAGAGCGATGCGTTGAATGGCATCTTCAGAGAAGCAATTCTTCCGTTGGTAAAAGAGAGGATGAACCTGAATTTCTTTTCCAACTATTTTGCAAGTTTCACAGCAAAAAAATGTGCATGTTTCCGGGAGGGGAAAAAATCGGGCAAGATCTGAAGAACAACATTGCGTTTCGTGCAGGCTGGCGAGTGCATGCATCTGCGGTGAATGCGATGAACAGTGTGGCTGTGCAGCATGATTAAGCACTGACAACCTAGTCCAATCTGCTAAACTAATACCGACGAGCTCTCAGCACTCTCTGTGACTGGTCGTAGGGGAGAGAAAGCGATGCGAAGACTAACGGATGTGGCAGAGCAAAAGGTGACTTGAGAACATGGGAGGCTTGGGAAAATACTAGAAATACTCTCTCTCTTCTCTCTCTCCAGTTTTTTTTTATCAATAACTCTCTCTCTCTCTCTCCATTGGCTGTGCACGTTCAAGCCGCTGAGGCTCCTAGGAAGTCGTGACAGCGTCAGCTGTGTAAGACAAGCGTAATTGCCGTACCGCCGCAGACGGCATTTCGCAGGACTTTTACACGAGGCCACTCTGTTCCTCCACCCTACGATCCCTTCTAACCTTTCTGCCGGTGCCCCATCGGACGGCCAGGATCAGCCCCTCCAACGGCTAATCCCCTCCGCCAGCTTTCCGCGGCAGGCCTTGGCGTGTGCGCGCATGTGAGCACGTCACGACGGCCTGATGGGCGACGGGCGATGATCTGAGCGAGATCTGAGGTCGAGGCCATGGCGGCTTTACAGAAAAGCTAGGGCTTTTGGCGCCCTGTCATGGCTCGTGCGCGCCGCATGATCC
Source organism: Panicum hallii (assembly GCF_002211085.1). Taxonomy (NCBI): domain Eukaryota; kingdom Viridiplantae; phylum Streptophyta; class Magnoliopsida; order Poales; family Poaceae; genus Panicum; species Panicum hallii. The sequence goes on along the minus strand of NC_038049.1, from coordinate 40,482,092 downwards.
ATGGCTTTTTTGGAGACAGCGGGGGGTGAGAGTGAGAGTGATGGATGCAACGAGAGGATGGGAGTGTGTAGGGAGGGAGGTACGAGTGGAGAGTGGAGAGGGCCGGGGAGGAAGAAGACGCCAATTAAGGTGCGATCGTCTCGTCTGTGAACGGGGTACACGTGGGAGAGGGCGTCACCCATCATTGCATTGGCCATCGTCTTGCTACTGTTCAGGACTTCATCAAGTGATGACTCGTTGGAACAGGTATGCTGCAAAGTATTTTTGAAGTAATCCATGCAAACTTGTGCACTAGTTTTTTCTTCCGAGAGTTTTGCCGAACAAACAGAGAAGAAGATCGATCTGGTGATGATGAACGAAATCCAGCACACCACACGGTCCATAGGTTCTGTTTTCAACGTTCTTGCTTGCACACCACATGGCGATCGACTGACCGGGATAGTCGGTTGGGCATGGAAGTCCCAAGCTTGGACGGCATGATTACTGTGACCTCACTGTCGCCACCCATGCTCAGCTGCTAGCTGCATGCCTACCTCGCTCTCTAAAAAGCATCGGGGCAGAAAGAAGAGGGCGGCAACAATGGCACAATGCATGCATGGAGGGGCCTGCCGGCCATGCACGAGAAAAAAGGTCAACCTCGGCCATGCACAACGATTGCATCGGTGGATCGCCATGAAACAGCAGCACGCAGCATGCCGCTGCTACAGTGCAGTGCCGCTTCGTCGTCGTTCTTCCGATCTGGCCTTTGTTTATACTACTCCTAGCTTGAGATGTGAGATGCCGGCGGGGCCAGGGGAATGTCGGCTCGGAGGCCGAAGCTAGAATGGGCGGGTTATGGAGGGTGGGATCGAGCAAACGGCGCCAACGTAACGCGCGAATCATTTCATTTGGAAAAGCCCCGCGGGGTGGGCGACGCCACGCCCGTCACGGTTCGTTGGTTCGTGAAGCGATGGGCGCGGGAAAAGCTCGGATCCAGTCCGGTTCAAACGGATAAGCAGCTGGAGGCGGGAGGGAAGAATCGAATCTCCACGATCTCGCGCGCGCTCGCCGGGCCGGCCGGGTCCATCGACCGGGAATGATGGCCGCGCTGAACGCGCCGGCTGGGCGGCGCTAGGGACTTCTCCGGCGGCTCAGATCCTCGCCGCGTGGTCCGGCCGCGGCGGGGTCCAGCGTGCGTACGGCCGGGGTCGATGCATGGGCACGGCGATCGGCGGGCTGGCGGAGCACGCCGTCGTCCGGTCGACGTCGTCGCGTCGGCAGCGGCGGTCCTGCACTGCGCGCGTCTCTTGACGGACGGGTGCGAGGGAGAGGATGCAATGCATGGCGGACGGGGTTACGGAAACATGGGGCGCCGGAGGAGGAGGAAACATGGGGTTTCAGCTGGTCTTGCGTCCTGGGTTCCGTGCTCTCCGACTGACTCGCGCAGTCGCGCTGACCCTGACTCTCAGCTGACACCCCGGTCCCACCCGGTCTCCGCAGGCTGACTGACCACCCCACCCCAGTCTTTTTCTAAAAGAGGCATTAACGCACGCCCTCCAGCTCGCCGCAGCAGCGAGTGCTGACAACAAGGCTCGCCGCAGTGCAGAGACCTTTTTCTCGCTCTCCGCTGATCCGGTGGAGGCCCGACGGGCCCGTACCGGCCGCGCCATGCATGCAAGAATTCAATTGCTGCATTTGGCGCATCCGCTAGTACTGCCGCCGCGCGAGTACGACGACGCCGGCTTGACCAAATCTTTGACCAGCCCCCATCCGACCGCCGACGGGTAGGTGGTGGTGGTACTCCGGCCAGGCCAGAGCAGAGCAGAGCAGGGTGAGCCTTTTTCTCTTGGGGTGCGAGTGCGTGCGGCGAGGTTAAAAGCACCGGCCTGGCGAAAGCTGCTGCAGAGGAGGGACTCGACCATGCCGTGCCCGGCCGGCCGGCGGCGGCGGTGGTGGTGACATGACGCGCCGGGTGCCCCAGAGGAACCTAGGAGGCCTACTCCAAGTGAGCCTTTACCGAGGTCTCACCAGGTCTCCGCCTGCCACTGTAACACCATGCATGCATGCCTGCTCGTCGCCGTCGCGCTGCCGGCCGTCGAGTCACGGCGATCGAGCGCGGGCGCCAAGATGCTCTGCCGGGCGGGGCGTCTGCTCCGACTCCGAGAGGTGCGTCGTGGCCTGAACGCATGATGGGGCAGCATGGCGCCGCAGGCCGTAGCGCAACGGGACGGGTGGTGTGCGCCAGCGGGGTGCAGTGGGTGACGCGACGCCGGCGCGGACGGACGGGGACGGGGCGTGCGTGCGTCCGTTACCGCCGACCTCAGCGGATCCCCCCCCCCCCCCCGGGGCGCTCGGGATGGCGGGTCGCGTCACCCGGCCGGCCCCGAATATTCCCGGCCCGCCGCGCCAATCCGATCCGGTCCGGTCCTCGGTCATGGCCTGTTCCGCGCGTGTGCAGGGGATGGGCTCCGGCGCGGCCTCCGGGGACCAGGACAGGGCGGCGGGCGGCGGGCGGGAGGGCCGGACATATTTTTCCGTTCTCTAATCGCGTTGCGGGCCGGCTCAGTATCTTCCCCGTGACTATCTTCGAAGCCAATCAAAAGTCAAAACAAATCTCTCACAAACCACCGATCGACTACCATGTGCAACTTACTTACTAATCTTTGCAATGATTAGTGACTGCATATACAACCGTAACGATCCTAGCATATATAACCGCTCGGACCCAACCAACGGAGATCCGGTAAGATAGATCGCGATCCGAAACACCTCTAAACAAAAATTAAACCCGTGGGCTAGGCCATCCGTAGCCCTCGATCTCGAGTAATAATCTCCCGGCCACGCGCTCCACGGCCCCCATCGCCAATCCAAACCACCCGAACCATTAGCGGCGTGCACGTTGGCACTATACAATGCGAGCCGGTAATCCAGCTTGGTTGGGCTTACATATATTACTGCGTGCGTGGTGCGGGATGATGGATCACGGCCTCGAGAGCCCCAAACCCCCACGTTGCCTTTGCGAAAAAGGGGCACCACCCGCCCTTCGAACCCAAGAACGGCGTTCCCGCTTCCTGCACCCGCGATCTTCCCCTATCTTTTTGTTCAGCTCGTTGCTATGCTCGGGATTTACTGGGCAAGTTTAACTGCATCCGGAGGCCGGGAAATAGCATGGTAACAGTAGGAATCCACTAGCTAGTCCGGAGCTTCACTGCAGCCTCTCTCTCTCTCTCTCTCTCTCTCTCTCTCTCTCTCTCTCTCTCTCTCTCTCTCTCTCTCTCTCTCTCTCTCTCTCTCTGTGGCTCCCTCGATCAGGATCTACGTCAGCGGCGCGTCATGCAGGAGATCGGGTGGGTGGGGTTGGGGGAGTTCAGATCCTCTAACGTCAAGCTCAGCGACTTCACTCTGCAGTCAAGCCTCATCTGCACCGCAGCAGATCAAGCTGCCCGTTTCAGCCCACGACACCACGCGAGTAAATCCTCCTGTCCGCCGCCGTCGTCTCCGCTGCAGCCCTCCTCGGCTCGGGCGCAGCGGTACGGGCGGACGACGCGGCAGCTCTCCTCGCCACCGCAAACGGGCAGGCACCCGGCCACGGCCACTGCCACGCCCCGTGCCCGTGCCGGCCCGCCCTCGGCAAAGGGAGCAGGCGGCGACACGGGCCGCCTCCCCCAGCTAGCGCGCACCCACGCCGGCGCCCACATGCGCAGGGCGGGCGGGCGTCGAGATCGCCGTGAGTGCGCCCCCCACCCCCCACCCCCCCGGGGGCGGTCAAAGGTCGCGGTCGCGGCAGGCCAGCAAAGCAGAACAAACCGGCTGGGCTGGCTCCAAGGCCGCGCGCGGGCGGGTCGCTAGCCGCCGCCGGCCGCTGCCGCGCGGCACGCACAGGCACGGGGGCCGGCAGGCGCGGCAGAGGGCACGGGGGCAGGGCAGGCCCGGCCGCCCGCCTCCGAGTCCGCGCCGGGCTCGTCCACCGGCCGGGTCGGCTACTGCCTACTGGTTGGTCGCCGCCGCCGCCGTCCCGAGGCGTAGCGGTACGCCGTGCGTCCGTGCGTGGCCGTCTGGTTCGTGGGGAACTGCCGAACCGGTGCCTGGGGGATCCTCCGGGTTGGCTAGGCCGACCTGACCGGTGGGGGTTGGAGGTTGGGAGCTCGGGCTGGGCGGGTCGACCGCTGCACGCACGGGAACAACCACTGGTGCCAGGCAGCAGGTGGACACGCACTGGTGGTGGTGGTACAGCACGGCGGTGGCAAGCAGCACCGGTGCCGTTCCCCGACGACGCGCGTTGGAGACGGCCGGGGGGTAACGGGGTCGTGCAGCCAGCTGGTGTGACGGCGAACCCTCTGACAACGTGTGCGACCGGGTTTTAGCTAAAGGTCCGGTGCCATTGAGCCATTCCGAGGTTTGGATGAATTGATGCAACGTGCCGTGCGAGCGGCGGCGCCAAGAGTCAAGCTCGCACCGAGGGTGCAGCGCTTTCATGACGTTTGGACTGGAGGATAGTTTAGTTGGTTCCACGAGAACGACTTGATCCGTCCCAGCACGAACGATGGAGTCCAAAGCTAACGATCAAAGTGGATACGGGATCGACGGATCGTGCGCGACCGATGCAGGGCGGAGCTACATTAATTCCTGGATATTCCTGGGAATATCCAACTTTCTCCAGCAAAAATCGACTATATGTTAAATATATACATGAGTATAAATTATGTTGGGTCAAATAGTATGTTCCCGAGTTAGAATTCAGTCCAAAGCGCAATCCCAGTCTCTCCTCGCTCCACCTGATTCTGCAGACCGCAAGCTAGTCCACTACCACTCGTTAGGGGTGCAGCATATCTCTCGCTCATCTCCCACATTACATAGCGTTGTTCTCTAAAATTGATTTGAGCTAGACCTATGCCATGACGGCGTGAGCAACAACCGGCGGAGGGTGGCGATGAGGATGAGCGCCCGAGCGGCGGGAGCACCTTCCATGGCTACATTCGAGTGATGAACTGTGAGCGTCGGCACTCAGCAAGAGGCAGCTTGGTGGTGGCACAGCAGGACAACATAAGGGCCTGGCTGCCAAGGCCTTAGGACTAAGCCTCTTGAGAGTTGTTGCGCCAGGGCGGCAATCCAGCGCCCAACAACAGTCTAGCATCGAACATCGAGTGAGCAAAATTTCATTTTCTTAAATTTTCTAGTTTAATTTATTTAGTTAGTGTTTGTGTCCTTCCTGTATATTGTAGAGCTCAATAAATTGAAGAAGAATCAATTGATGAACTTTAAGAGCTCAAAACACGTAAGATAGGATGCACATTGAATTCTTGAGTATTTTCTTATGGTTTGGAAATAGGAATACTTAACTCTAAAATTCTGGCTCCGCCACCGAACCGACGGGCTTGAGGACGGAGAATAAGGTCGAGACGGATCCAAGGGAGGCCGAGGAGGCTCGCGGGATTCAAAAATCTGACATGGAATTCGTGACGCTCTCTAGGTTTGTCACCCAATTCACATGCTTTGCATGATAGAGCGTCAAAAACTTTAGTTTATCAGGTGTTTGTCACCTCAACTTTCTTTTCTCATTAACTTATTCTCTTCTCCTTTTGCTCTCCCCTTCCAATCTAAACTCGTGAAAGTGCCCTTGAATCACTTCGTCTTTCACCCTCTCCTAGGGGTTCATCGGAGGCGGTGTGGCGATATGGACGAGGCCGACACCTTCTGCCATGGCGCCAACATGAGCAACATTCTAGACTTTGTGCTTGCCGTGGAACTGGCATCGGCTACACCTCAAGGGCACGCTCGGCGCACTCCTCCAAGCCATCATCCCCCATATTGAGTTGCTCTACCATCTTCCGACATCTTCGGCATGGTGATATGGCTCATCGATGCCGATCACACCGACGAATAGCCTAAGCGGACTAATCCTGCGTGGATCGATCTGATCTACAAGCTCACCAATCTCGTGGCACGAGCAATGCGGCCCATGACGAGCGAATCGTGCTACAACAGTTAGGCCATATGCAGAGGAGGTGGCGCAATAACGATGATTCTCAATTCTGTTTTGAGTGTAATTAACATGACTGAGAGCGATCGGGTCAGTCCAAAACCAGAAGAGAAGGAAAAAGAAAGGAGAACAAAATAAATAAAATAATATAAAAACTATTAAAAATTACCCAAATGGAACATTTATTTTTTGATGTCTAATTCTAAAAATCTTGTGAATTGGATGTCAAATATTATGAGTTGGTTGTCGCCCCGCGGTAGCTGTCTAGAGTGCCGGGCCTCAACAAACCAAGCAATATTCCCACTCTTTCCAAACATTACGGAACAGCATCATCCCGAACTAGTACAATGCTGCGAAAGCATGCTTTGTTTTCTTTAGCTGCTATTATACGTGACTGAAAACGTTTGGATGCATCTAGCCTGGACACCATCTGACATGCCAAAAGAATCTCTCTCGTGTCTCAACTTTCTGCTACACTTCCATGCGTTCTCAAGCAGGCGTGACACGCTCAGAATACGCGAGGGCTACGCGCATCTGCGATCTGCCCCGAGCATACAGCCGGCCGTATCATCTCCAAACACGGCAAGATCAGGGCCAACTGCACCGTTAAATTTATCCCAAGCACAGCCAAGCTTCGCTGTGAAAAAGCCGACCGAGTGAACCCACGCACGCACGCACGCACGCACGAGCTGCCTCACGGACAACCTTTAAACAAGCCGCTGGTGAAAAAAGAGAGAAAAAAACCCCTACAAAAGGAGAAAAGCCTGCCCTGTGGACCCCACGCGTCATCCTCAGCTAGCGCCCCCCGTCGACGACGCCTCGCGTCCCAAGACGCCACCAACGTCTCGCCTTCCCCCCCGCTCGTGCCCCGACGCGTCGGCACGGAGCGGCGGTGGCAGGCGACGTAATTACGCGCGGAGGAGCGGGGGCAGCGAGGGGACTCGGGGGCTCCCCACCCGCCACCGCTTTAAATCGCTCCCAAAAGCGGGAGCCGAACAGAGCGTCGAGGCACCCAGAGCGCCGCAGCGCGGAGGCGGAGCCGAGGAGAAGGAAGCGCAGGAGGCGGGGGAGATGGTGGCGATGGGCGTGGACGAGGACGAGGAGCGGCGGATGGACGAGCGGCCCATGCACCAGGGCTGCATGGCGGGCTTCCTCCACCTCTTCGACCGCCCCCAGATCCTCTCCGGCCGCAGGATCCACGGCTCGCCGCGCCGCCTCTTGTCCTCGGGCTCCAGCGTAAGTGCGCGGCGCGTGCCCGCTCCGTTCTCAGGCTCACGGCTGACGCTGGTGGCGGGGTTTCTGATGATGGTGGCGGCTGCTGCTTCTGCTGTGTTTTTCGCGCGTGCAGGGGTCGGCGACGCCGTCGGAGCGCTCGATGCCGCTGGACCGGGCGACGCCGGCGCCGTCGTCGCCGGACATGACGCCGCCCGCCGCGCCGAGGCCGTCGCTGCAGCTGCCGCCGCTGGACCCCAAGGACGGCGGCGGGGCGGGCGGCTGGGCCGCGCCGTCGTGGCGGCTGCCGCGGCTCTCGCTCGACAGCCGCGCCGTGGTGGACGCCAGGGGAAAGCTCCGGCCGCGCGAGATCCGGACGGCGCCCGCCCCCGGCGCGCCGCCGTCGCCGTCCGCGGGGGGAGGCGCGGGCGACGAGCGCCGGTCGCCCAGCGTCGTCGCGCGGCTAATGGGCCTCGACGCGCTGCCGCACGGCCAGGCGGCCGCGGCGGCTGGGGACGGCGCCGCGAGCCCGGCCGCGCTGCGTCGGTCGGCCTCCGAGCGCGTGCCGCGGGATCCGTCCCACTTCCGGTTCGTCGACCCTGCCTTCTTCGAGCGACCGGCGTCGCCGCTCCCGCCGCTGATGGAGCGGTCGTCGCCGCCAGCGGCGCCGGCACCGGCCGCGGAGGCGGCGATGCGGCGGGCGCCGGATCCGGGGTGCCCGCGCGCGTTCCAGAGGCGCAGCCGCTTCGACGCGCACGAGGTGTTCCCGGAGCCCGCGAAGCGCGCCGACCCGGCGGCCGCCGGCTCACACGGCGAGATCGCGCTCTACGGCGAGATCGAGCGCCGCCTCCGCAAGCGCGGCATCGCGGAGCCGGCGCGGGATCTTGAGACGCTGAAGCAAATCCTGGAGGCGCTGCAGCTCAAGGGCCTGCTCCACCACACCCCCACGCCGCCGCCGCCCGTCCGCACCGCTCCACCGCCGCCGCCCATCGTCGTCATGCGCCCGAACCACCGCGCGCAGCCGCAGGTGCAGCCGCCTGCACGGCTGACGCCCGCGCGGCGGCTCCGCGTCGACGTCGACCGCGCCCGCCGCCCACGGTCGCCCGACCCGTCAGCGTCCCCCGCACGGAGCCCGGCATCCCCGGCTCGACGCGGCCCGCACTCGCCGCAGCGGCGCGTGTCGCCCGTGCAGTCCCCGAAGCAGCAGCAGCCGCCGCCGCCTTTCAGGAGGCCAAGCGGCTCTGACTCCGCCGGCGCCCGCGCCCGCATTGGCCGCCGTGCGGCGCACAACGCCGCGTCAATTTCTCCCGACGACGAGGCCTCCACCACCTTCTCCGACGGCGGCAGCAGCAGCTCCTTCAGCGCGTCCTCCCGCTGGGACTTGGAGCCGGTAAGCCTCCATTTCCTCCTCCCCTCCTGAACTTGCGATGTTTCTCGCAGCGTCTCTGAACATTCCATTTCGCAATGCAGCAGCCGGACTCTCGGACGGACCGCGGCCTGCTGGAGCGGTGCGGGAAGCTCCTGAGTAGCATCCAGGCGTTCACCGGCAGCGACGCGGCGGGGTCGGACCAGCAGCCGAGCCCGGTGTCCGTGCTCGACGCGGCGGCCTTCCTCGCCGACGAGGACTCGCCGTCGTCGTCGTCGGGGTCGAAACGTGCCATCGACTTCAGCAGCAGCGTTGGTCGAGCGGGCCCAAAGCCGGCGGCCTCGACGGCGTCCGACCCAGAGGATGACGAGTGGGCCCTAGGGACATGGCCCGCGGGCCCCGAGGCGAGCGGCGACCCGGACTACGCGTACGTGGCGGAGCTGGTCCGCCTGTTCGGTGGCGCCCGCGGCAGGCTGCGGGACCCGGCCGACGTGTACAAGGCCGCGGAGCAGCGGCGCGGCCAGCGTGGCGGCGACCCCGGCGACACGTGGCACCACCGCAGGCTGCTGTGCGGCGCGGTGGGGGAGGCGCTGGAGCGGCAGCGCGCGGCGTGCCCCTGGGAGCCCGCGGCGTGGCTCCGCGGCGCCGAGCTCGTGGACTACGTCTGGGCCGAGGTCCGGCGCGCTGCCGAGCCCGCGCCGCGCCTGCCGGCGGGGGAGGAGGAGGCCGAGGACCTGAACGCCGTCACGTGCAGCGCGATCCGGCGCGACATGGCGGCGGACGAGGGGCGGTGGGCGGCGACGCAGCGGCGGGTGGTGTCCGGCGCGGAGGCGGCGGAGGCCGTGCTGCAGATCGAGCGGATGGTGTTCAGGGACCTGGTCGCCGACACCATCCGCGAGCTCGCCGACGCGGACCGGCCCCTCCCGCGCCGGAAGCTGGTCTTCTGATCATACCGGCCAGAGTCGCCGGAGCCAGTCGTCAGCGAGGATTAGAGGAGCGAAAAGGGAGAAAATAATTGGATTTGACGCTTAGTAATTTCTGTTTCTTGCTCTGCTGTTCTTCCTCCTCCTACTAGGTATTAGAGAGCCATGTAAAATTATTTAGTTATTTACTGCTGTTTAGTGTTTACTCCTAGTCCTAGGCCATGTTAATTTACTGCTAATTGGTGTGTTTCCATGTAATGACGGAGCAGTTTTTAACCACTCCACTCAAGGATGCCATTTCGTTCCGTTCCGTCCCTGTCCTCGCGTCATCGCCGCATGTTACCAACCAGTGGTTACTAGCTGCCGCCATTGCTGCTTCTGAATTCTGAAGATGGTGTGATCGGGTTGCTGTTCCGGGCATGTGGCGGCAGTGAAGAGCGGCGACCGTGGCAGTAGTACCGGTACGACCGGGGCTAGGCGGCGTAAAGCGCGCCTGAATCCTTGATCGGCCCCTTGACCTCGCCGTCGTACAGCCAGCTTGAATGGCGCCATTATTCGTGGGGAGGAAGGTGCAGATGCAGCCGCAGGCGCTGCTGCTGCGCAGCGCAGCACGGGGCGGCACAGGGGCGTGAAGCTGAAAGGCTGCCCCGCGCCTGACTGCCAGTTAAGCTCGCACAGTCCCTTGACTGGGGCTGCGCGGGCGGCGCCGCAGCGGAACTGATGGCGGGGGCAGCACGCAAGCGAAGGCAGAGCTCTCCGAGCGTTCCGGAGGGGACGGCTGCTGAGATGAGAGCGACGGCGGCTCTGGTTGGGCGGCTGGACGGAGCAGAGCTCCTGTTGGCTGTTGGGTGTTGAGTTGGCCGGCGTGCGATGTGCAGTGGACAGTGGTCGCCGTGGAACCGGGAACAGGGCCCGGATCCGTCTCGTCGGACTGGGGAAAGACGGGCGGGCGCCGTGCTGCGACTGTTCGGAGTTCAGTGCTCCGTCGAGCGCGTCGTGCCGTGGTGTCCGTGTCCCCTTTCTCCTCCGGGTGGACGGTGACCTCGGTCGCGATCGGTCATGGCAATCGTCGGATGCGTTAGGAGCAGGCTGATCGACGGTGAGAGGCGCCGTGCCGTGCGTGATCCGTCGGCGAACCGCCGCGACCGATCCCGACCACCTCCTCCTCCGTGGCGCACACCGCCACGGCGGCAGGCGGGACGACACCACCGGCGAATCCGCCGTGAACGCGGGCGCGACCTCGAATCAAAAGTGCGGCGCTGAAACATGCTAGACGCCGACGGCGCCAGCGGTGGGCCGCGCGGAGCAGGACCAGGAGTCCACAGGACCACGGCAGGCTCGCCCTCTCTCAGCCCGGCCCGCGCTACGGGCGCGCGCGGCGCTGTCCCCCGGCCGGAGAGCAAGCGGGGCCGGACCGGGCCGCGCGACGCCACGAGCGGCGCCAGGCTTTCCCGCTCGCTCGCTCGCTCGCTCGCTGGGTTAGTTCATTGATTGGTTCGGTTGGGTCCGTGCGCGCGCACGTCGCGTCTCGTCACGCGCGCCACCTGCCTCCCGTGCCGCGCCGTGCCATGGCATGGTCCCGCGCCGGACCGGCCGGCGGCGAGCGAACGCATCGGGTGGGCCAAGGCTAACCGTTGCCCAGCGGAGAGTTGCTACTCCGCCGGCCCGGTAGCCGTTGCCTGCCACGCCGCGCCCACCGCACCTTGGCAAGCTACTAGTAGATAGCTAGTGCGCGTAGCTCATCGTCTCAGGCCGCTGCGCGTGACGCAGCACGGCAGCAGCAGCAGCCGTTCTGCCGGCGTCGGAGCTCCGATGTATCCGATCAAGGATCAATGACCGCCGGCGCATGGTCCCCCCGGCCTACGCCCCGCCCGGCGGCAGCGAGCGGGCCACCGGCCTGCAATGATTGGAGCTAGCTGCATGCCTGCCTTCTGCGGCTGCAACGCAACGCATCGCATGCATGCGCACGACGCAGGTCGCAGGGCCGGCGCGGCAGGCATGGCATGGGCGCGGCCGCAACGTGATGATGCGCGGCGCCGATCGGGTGACGACGGCCGGGCACGGGCAGACCTCTCGCTGCGTCAGGCGGGAAAGAAGGGCGCGCGGCTGCCGGTGCCAAGCTTTTAAGATCCCCGTGCGTAGTGGAGATCCAGGGCAGGGCTCCAGGCAGCGCCGAGGGGGAGGACCATCGGGCCCACGTCGCGTCGATCCGCGCCGTCGTCACCGCGAGCCGGCCCTCTGATCGTCTGGCGGTGGTGAGAGTACGGTGATGCTTGATGCGTAGCCATGGACCATGGCTGGCGGCCGGACGGGAAGAGGAGGAGAGGACCCTGGTGGGTCCGATGCGCCTGGGGACTGAACTGGACGGACACGCGAACGAACGGGCGGTGAGGCCGAGCTGGGCCGAGAAACTCGACGGCGCCTGGGTTTGAAGTCCACTCCGACGGAATCACAGGAACAGAGCTTAGAACAATGAGCAGACGGCACTCTTTGCCGTCGCCGTCAGCGTTGCAAGCCCGAACTCCGA